>NW_026575780.1:0-32176 GCF_028641065.1 Leucoraja erinaceus | reverse complement strand
AGCGAGCTAGAAAGAGTTCTTAAAGATAGCGGAGTCAGGGGATATAGGGAGAAGGCAGGAACGGGGTACTGATTGGGGATGATCAAACATGGTCACATTGAATGGAGGTGCTGGATGGAAGGGCCGAATGGCCAACTCCTGCACCTATTGTCTATTGCAGCTCCTTATCCTGAGGATATGCCCTTTAGGTCTTGACTCTCCCATTAGGAAAAATATCCTATCAGCCTATCAGTCAAACACACCTTTCTCCACACCCGCTCCTTCCTTTCACTTTACACTCTTCTAAAATCTGGAGAATATCGGCTCAAGCATAGGACACGCTCTAACCACAGAAATCAGTCTTGCCAATAAATGTTTAGAGTTCTGGATAATCAGAATTAAAGGATGTTCTTTTAGGAAGGAGATGAGGTGACATTTCTTTAGCCATAAGGTGGTGAATCTGTGGAATTCTTTGCCACAGATGGCTGTAGAGGCCAAGTCAGTGGATATTGTTCAGGCATAGATAGATTCTTGATTAGTACAGGTGTCAGAGGTTAGAGGAGAAGGCAGGAGAATGGGGTTAGGAGGGAGTAATTGATCAGCCATGATTGAATGGTGGGGTAGGCTTGATGGGCCGAATGACCTAATATTATTCCTTATGACCGTATAATATTAATAGGTAAAATGACCCAAACTAGATTAAAAAGTCTGGAAATACTCTGTTGCTTCCCCAACCACACGAGCTAATTCAGTAGACTTTCTCCATGTCCAAGGTGTATGGTAATGCATACAGAAACCATCTGGTGTGGAAGCAAATATCACCCCTCAGATGCAAGAATCAAGCCAGAAAGTAAGGATGAGAATAGAAAAGAGCAAAATAAAAACTTACTTAAATGATCCATTTAAAAATTAATCTGAATAAGCAACATGAAATACAATGTAATATTAATTAGCAGGATACTTGAAACTGTTGAATCTGTGCAGAATGCACACACTTGGAATTAAGATTGTACATGGAGGAATTAAATGCAGCACAAATTCTCCCAACCTGGGAAGTTTGTCCCTTGGTAGCTTGTTCTAAATCTGCTTGCATGCTCTGGTGTTGCTCTTCATATTCTTCCAATTTTGCTTGAAGATCCTCTGTAAGAAAAAGCATATCACCATTTAAATAATGAGAAAGAAGAAGGGTCCTGACCCGAAACGTCACCTATTCTTTCTCTCCAGAGATGCTGCCTGTCCCACTGAGTTATTCCAGCTTTGTGTGTCTATCTTCGGTTTAAACCAGCAACTGCAGTTCCTTCTTACACAAGAGATGAAGGATCTCTAAACAAATAACCCTTCCATTCCTCTCTCTCTCTCTCTCTCTCTCTCTCTCTCTCTCTCTCTCTCTCTCTCTCTCTCTCTCTCTCTCTCTCTCTCTCTCTCTCTCTCTCTCTCTCTCTCTCTCTCTCTCTCTCTCTCTCTCTCTCTCTCTCTCTCTCTCTCTCTCTCTCTCTCTCTCTCTCTCTCTCTCTCTCTCTCTCTCCTCTCTCTCTCTCCCTCTCCTCCTCTCTCTCTCCCTCTCTCCTCTTGCTAATTCACCATTTGTATTCCTTCATTATCACCTCATCCCCAGCCAACAATGGACCATTGTGAGCTCCACCCTCCCTGAGTCATCAATGCGGGCTCTACTTTGTTCTGTACCTCCCCATACCTCTAATTCCCCCCCTCCCCGACTCCCTGACGGTCTTGATCCGAAACATCACCTATTCTTTTCTCCAGAGATGCTGCCTGACCTGCATTTTGTGTCTATCTTCGGTGTAAACCTGTATCCCCAGTTCCTTCTTACCCAATTAAAGTCATACTATACACACACCATTTTGTGCCTCGACATGTTGTAGCCAGTTCACTTTCAGGTGTAACTGTTCGTTCTCCTCTTCCAAGTCAACGGCTATATCTTTGAGCTCCAGCAGCTCCTGCCGAGAAGGTACAATCTGGGTAGAAATAACTTTAGTGTCAATTATAGCCAAGGGATTTCTATTGGTCAGTAAAATAGTCACCATTCAAATTCTAGATTAAATATTTTGCTTTATGACTCTAGACAGGTAAGACTAGTGTAGATGGGGCTCGTTGGTCAGTGTGGGCAAGTTGGGCTGAAGGGCCTGTTTATGAACAGTATGATTCTCTAAATAATTTTAGCATGCATTATACTTTTAATGTGCCATTGCTGACAGCTCCATTCTACCACAACTATTTTATGATTGAATTTTCCTGCAGGTTCACATCTATCCCATGTCACTTACTCTTCAGAAAGGTGTTCTACACGGAATGGAGCGAGCAGTGAAATGTAGGGAAGCACTCCTTCATACAGTTGAGCCCAGATTAAAAATATACAATGTACATAACAGTGTAAAAAAAAAAAAAAATGCTTCAACAACTCACGGAATAACATACCATCAATTTTCCTTTTTTTATAAGATAAAGTCATTTAATTCTAGGTAAATGGCAAACAGATTAATATTCAGTTAATCGTCACCAGGTACAAGGGGTTTTTATTTGGGGTACCTGTACATTGTCCAGCTCCTCTTCAATCTTCTTGATTTTCGATTTGGACTGAGCTTCCATTGTAATGAACCTGGCCTCTGATTTTTCAGCCTCTTGCGTCATAAGCCTCACTTGTTCTTTAAGAAAGAGAAAGGGAAAAACACCTGTAATTATCTGATATTTGTTGCAAAAAAAAGCAACACCTCCACAATTTGCAATTGTTTGCACAGCAGTTAATGGCAATCAGTGAAAATCATCTGTTCAACTAATTACCAACATTTGAAATCATCAAATATCCTTGAAATACTACAATTCATTAAGCTTGAAGATTTGTAGTGCAAAATGGTAATTCCATTTACATATTTATCCAATGATAAATTCCTTAACTATCACTAGTGAGAAAAGATTAGAAGCTTGAATAAAGCTCCACAGAAAATGTGTCTCCAGAACATTTTGGAAATTAAGGTATAAAGTTACTTAATCCCAAACAAACAAAATGATCATTCTCCACTGGCTCCATTAAAACCATTATTTTATTTTAAATTACTCCAATTAAATGTCCTCTTCTGCTGCTGAATAGTCTGTCTCCACCATCATTGTATCATGTCCCTGGTTTCACCCTCTCTTCCGTAAACTGTCATGCAAACACAGCTCAAGTCTCACAGAGATAAGACATTCATGGAGTTAATGAAATGTCCTGGTTGCTCTGTGGTCTTCTCATTCAAAGCTATTTGAAATTAAAATACTTTGATGTACCATTTCCGGCAAGGGCATTGTGAATGGTAAAATGTCTTCAAATGATTTTATTTAGAGATACAGCGTGGAAACAGGCCCTTCGACCCACTGTGTCTGTGTCGACCAATGATCCTCGCACACTAACACTATCCTACACACACTAGGGATAATTTACCATGAACCCAAGTCAATTAACTTACAAACCTGTACGTCTTTGGAGTGTGAGGATACCGGAGCACCTGGATGAAAACCCACATGGAGAACATACAAACTCCGTACAGACAAGCACCACAGTCAGGATCAAACCCAGGTCTCTGGCGCTGAAAGGCAGCAACTCCACCGCTGCGCCACCAGGCCACCCTTCACAATGTCATGTTTTAACTATCAGCACTGTCTCAAAATTAAAATTCAGTGATAGCGAAGTTTAAAGGATTCAAGAAGAGAATGTTTTGAAAAGCATCTGTACGAATCTGTCCAAATGACTACTGTGTGTTCCTGTCAGTCATTTGGCAGACTCTCACAAATGCTTCACAAAGAATTATTTTCTTGAATCTTTAAACATCACTATCTTCTGATCAAGGAATCTGACCAGAATACGCGAGTGAAATAAACTTAGATTACACGCTACTTTTCCTGATCACTGAACGTACCAACCCATTTACCAACCGATGAAGTATATTTTTAAGTGTGATCAGTGATAAAATATGAGAATTACAACAACCAATTTGCATACACAAAATCTCATAAGGTTACAGGGACGAGATAATTACACAGCAGGTGAGGACAGATGTACAAATCTGCGGTAGGAACATTTATGGCCGACCAAAAATATTAACAAGTCATCTTTGAGTAATTACCTTCCAGTTCCCCAATCTTCTGTTTGGTGTAATCATTTAAAGAACAAGTTGCCTGTTCTGCAAGAGGTGCACAGGCATGAGATTGTAAAAGTTGCAGATCTTTGTTAAGTTGTACACAGCACTGATCTTTCAGTGATGTTTCCTCAGCATGTTTCTCACGGATTTTACGGAGCTGAGTCCTGTGTTTTCTGTTGAGTTTTTTTAAATCTGCCTCATGCTTTTCCGTCATATTTCGGACCTTGGTTCTCATTCCGTGTTTTTCAGCCAGAAGCTTGTCCTTGAGTTCTTCATTTTCCATCTCAATGACGCTCAAATCTTCAACTAACTCCTAAAAAATTAAAAATAGCCAAATAAAACTAAAGAGACTTTTGTGTGAGCTTTTGTGGGGGGGGGGGGGATGTGGGGGAGGGGGTTTGGGGGGGGTGGTGGGGGGGGGGTGTGGGAGAGGGCAGGGTGTGGGGGAGGGGGGTGGGGGGGGGGGGTGTGGGGGGGGGGTGTGGGGGAGAGGGGGTGGGGGGAGAGTGTTGGGGGGGGGGGGGGGATGTGGGCGAATGGGGTCTGTGGGGTGTGGGGAGGGGGAACCTTCAAAACCTTTATAACTTTTGTACTATTTCATCGATCGGATCAAAACTTATTTGATTTCAGCAGAGAAGAATGGTGGCGAAAAATGGTAGCACTAAGCAGGATGGTTTTTGCTCAAATTTAATTACAACGCAGACACGAAGTAGTCAAGATGAGAGTTTTAGTAATATACATGGAATAGAAATGATGGAAGATAGATATAATCAGTAGTGACATTGTTGCATTATAACCAAGAGTTCATGTGTTGTTGACATCTAAATAGGAGATAAATAGCAGATCTGATCTTGGTCACGGCTGAAAAACATTGGTGGTACAGATCAGCAATGCCAACAACCTGTCATAACCAGAATGACAACACTGCAATGCTCCACATAAACTGTGACTCTGCACTATAACACATCATAAAAGGGTTGATTTACAAAAGAATTGGAAGATTTATACAAAAGAAAATCTTCACATTTTTTCATATTTACAGATTTATTCCAAGAGGCTCCCTGCTATTTTTATTTCACTGCCAGTTACAACAGAATCCCTTAGCTGGTTGCAGAGATCTTTCCCTGTAATAGACATTCACACAGCAGCAAACAATGATGTCCTTACCGCTAGCTCCTGATTCTTCCCATCAAGCTTTTTCTCCAACACATCCACAAGTTGTGTCCTTTCTAATAATGCCTCTTCGCTTTCACAGAGTTTTTCCTTCAGGTTTTCCAGCAACTGAGGAGGTTAACAAGTGATTAATACCTCCTAACAGATAAATCTGGGCAACATAGAATGGAAATCACACACACGCAACATTTGTAATTCAACTGCACCAATAGTTAGGTCTTTAATTCCACCTTGGTATTAAGACATTAAAATTAAAATTATCATTAATGTAATCAGAGGATGAAATCATTCATTCACATTCAATGGTTTAATGGTCCTTTATTGTCACGTGTACTGAGGTACAGTGAAATATGATTTACCACACACATACCAAAAAAGCAACAAGACACAAAACTACATAAAGAATAAACATAAACAGCCACCACAGCGACGTGTGAGAATCCCTAGGGCACCCAGCATAAGTGGAGACCCACAGCCATCAGTTCAATGTCCGGGCCACACACACGCTCCTTCACCGACCGCTGTACTATCTCTGCAGTCACTGTCCGCCCAAAGTCAGAAAGCCGTCCACACTCGCACCAGACTCCAGGATCACTGCACTAACCAGAATGACAATGTTGCAAGGCTCTACATAAAATGAGATTCTGCACCATAACAGATCATAAAAGGGTTGATGGGCTGATTTAGAAAAAAAGAATGGGAAGATTTATACAAAAGAAAATCTTCACATTTTTTCATGTTGATAAATGTGAGGTTATCCACTTTGGTGGCAAAAACAGGAAAGTAGACTATTACCTGAATGGTGGCCGATTAGGAAAAGGGGAGATGCAACGAGACCTGGGTGTCATGGTACACCAGTCATTGAAAGTAGGCAGGCAGGTGCAGCAGGCAGTGAAGAAAGCAAATGGTATGTTAGCATTCATAGCAAAAGGATTTGAGTATAGGAGCAGGGAGGTTCTACTGCAGTTGTACAGGGTCTTGGTGAGACCACACCTGGAGTATTGCATACAATGTTGGTCTCCTAATCTGAGGAAGGACATTCTTGCCATAGAGGGAGTACAGAGAAAGTTCAGCAGACTGATTCCTGGGATGTCAGGACTTTCATATGAAGAAAGACTGGATAGACACGGCTTGTACTCGCTAGAATTTAGAAGATTGAGGGGGGATCTTATAGAAACGTACAAAATTCTTAAGGGGTTGGACAGGCTAGATGCAGGAAGATTGTTCCCGATGTTGGGGAAGTCCAGAACCAGGGGTCACAGTTTAAGGATAAAGGGGAAATCTTTTAGGACTGAGATGAGAAAAGCATTTTTTACACAGAGAGTTGTGAATCTGTGGAATTCTCTGCCACAGAATGTAGTTGAGGCCAGTTCATTGGCTATATTTAAGAAGGAGTTAGATGTGGCCCTTGTGGCTAAAGGGATCAGGGGGTATGGAGAGAAAGCAGGTACAGAATACTGAGTTGGATGATCAGCCATGATCACATTGAATGGCGGTGGAGACTCGAAGGGCCGAATGGCCTACTCCTGCACCAATTTTCTATGTTTCTATTTACAGATTTATTCCAAGAGGCTCCCTGCTATTTTGATTTCACTGCCAGTTACAACAGAATCCCTTAGCTGGTTGCAGAGATCTTTCCCTGTAATAGACATTCACACAGCAGCAAACAATGATGTCCTTACCGCTAGCTCCTGATTCTTCCCATCAAGCTTTTTCTCCAACACATCCACAAGTTGCGTCTTTTCCAATAATGCCTCTTCGTTTTCACGGAGTTTTACCTTGAGGTCTTCCAGCAACTGAGGAAGTTAACGTGATTAATACCTCCTAACAGTGATTAAAACTGGGCAACATAGAATGGAAATCACACACACGCAACATTTGTAATTTAAATGCACCAATTCTTCAATTCCACCTTGGTATTAAGACGTTAAAATTATCATTAATGAAATCAGGGGATGAAACCATTAATTCACATTCAATGGTTTAATGGTCCTTTATTGTCACGTGTACTGAGGTACAGTGAAATATGACTTACAACACAGTCATATCAAAAAAGTAACAAGACACAAAACTACATAAAGATTAAACATAAATAGCCACCACAGCAACGTGTGAGAATCGCTAGGGCACACAGCATAAGCGGAGACCCACAGCCATCAGTTCAATATCCGGGCCACACACACGCTCCTTCACCGACCGCTGTACTCTCTCTGCAGTCCCTGTCTGCCCAACGTCAGAAAGCCGTCCACACTCGAACCAGACTCCAGGATCACTGCACTCACGGCAATCCCTCCGGGTCCCCACCAGGGTAGGCAGCTCCTCCATCGTGGTTTTTGCGACCACATATTCCCGTCTGGATGTGATGGAAGGTGAATAACTTCACGATGTTTGGCCACAATGCCGGCGGAGATGCAATAGGGAAAAAGTCGCACCTCCGTCGAGGGAAGAGTTAAAAAAAGTTTCTCCTTTCCCCAATCGCTCACTTCCACCCACATAATACAAAACTAAAGATACACTAACACACACAAATAAAACAGACTAAAAACAAACAAAAGCAAAACTCACACAGTCAAGGGGAGAACGTACAGACAGCACCCGTAATTGGGATGGAACCCGGGTCTCTGGCGCTGCAAGTGCTGCAAGGCAGCAACTCTACCGCTGCACCAGCATGCCACCCAACACTGTGCCTCCTCACCCAACCTCTCAACATTTGTCACAATCTTGTATTCTTTAATAGTTTACTCAATACACGTGACAATTATCTGAACTAAATCCCTTCTGCATCTTCTCCTGTACAATTTCATCTTTACTATTATATAATAGTAAGATTAAACGAGAACTTACCAGTTTGAAGTTTGATCTGTATTTCATGAGGAGTTACGATGAGGGATTACGTGAAGAAGCCCGCTCAGGGCGCAGGCGCGTCATGCTTCCAAGCAGCGGTGTGGAATCACAGACAGACACACGTATTTGAAGTAACATAGTGAAGAATAAAGAGACATCAATTATCAGTTTGATCCATGTAATGAGGGTGGGAGCGGAGGGCACGTAATCCCTCATCGTAACCTCATAAAATACAGATCAAACTTCAAACTGGTAAATTCTCGTTTAATCTTACTATTTTACTTCGGAGTCACGTGAGTGACTTCGTGAAGATTTCAAAGCTCTGTGATTTCAAACCGTGTAACAGTTTTTCTCACTCACTACCGAATGCTCTTGAGGAAGGAAGTGTTATTGTAATCAACCAATGAATCTGTTTTGAAAACAAAACGGTATTTATTAACAATAACAAAAGAAAATAGCTCCCCCGGGCTTTAAATTAAATATTTGCAGTTTCTAAAATGCTGGCTGCAAATACGTCAGGTTCCACCAACGGCTTATTATAAAATGTTCGGAATGTTGCTTCCCGTGACCATCCTGCTTTGTTGAGGATTATGTCCACAGGCACATCCATTCTGGCTGCCGATGATGTGGATGCTGCCCTGGTGGAATGAGATTTAAATATATTAATGTTTATTCCAGCAGCTTCCAAAACCTGTTTCAACCACCTTGAAATGGTTTGGCTTGTTACCCTGCCATGTGGTTTCCTGTGGCTGACCCATAAGGCTCTCTCACTTCCTCTGATATTATGGGTTGTGTCTGTAAATATTTATGTGGGTCACCACACACAATCGTGGCTCTAGTGGGTAAGCCCGGAATGCCACTAGCGTGTTGGATGTTCCTGGCCTGGACTGTTTTATCAGACCTTGAATAGTGAATTTGATCTGATCCGATGTTGTGTCCATGTTGTCCAGTCGAAGTTTATGTAAGGACTGGACCCTCTGTGCAGATACTAGCGCCATCAGCATGAGCGTTTTTAAAGTCAATTGCTCTAAACTGAGAGATCTTGCTGGTGGTCTGTCCCGAAGGTATGCGAGTACAATACTGACATCCCAGATTTTTGTATATCTAGGGGTGGGGGGCTTGCTGTTAAATATGCCCCTCATCAGTTTGACCACCAGCGGATGGGATCCCATGGCCTGATGTCCTGCAGGTTTGAGGTAATTAGAAAGAGCACTACGTGCCGTGTTGATGGCACTGTAGCTCATATCTTCACGATGATGTAAATCCGCCAGGAATTCCAGAACATCCGCTACTGTGGCTGTTTTGTAAGCAGTCCCCGTTTTCTGGCAGTACGTTTCCCATTTCCTGATGCAGGTTAGGTACTGCCTCTTTGTGGATGTTCTTAGGGATGCTGACATGGTGGCGATGGTTTGTTCCGATAACCCCAGATCCAGGTAAGGTCGGTCTAAAATCTGCAACCCAGGAGATTTATATCTTTGTGGCATGGGTGGCTGATGCCTGATACTGGGTGAGTCAGTAACCCTGGATGACTGGGGAACACCATAGGTGCTTCCACCACCATGTCATGGAGAATTGGGAACCATGGCTGTGTAGGCCAGTCGGGCACTACCAAAACTCCAGACGCTGAATCCGTCTGGATTTTTCGAAGTACCCGACTAATGAGGCAGAAGGGAGGAAAGGCATAAAAAACAAACTTTCCCCAATCCAGCGTAAAAGCGTCTACCGCTGCTGCCTCCGGATCTGGTTCCCACGCGACATAGATAGGTAGTTGGTGATTCAGTCTTGATGCAAATAAATCTATATCTGGCTTCCCATATTGCTTTACAATTTTAGCGAATGTTTTAGGATTTAACATCCATTCGATGTTGTCATTGAATTTCCGTGACCTGGTGTCCGCCACTGTGTTTAGCTTACCTGGTAGATAGGTAGCTGAAAGCCAAATATGTCTTTCGACACACCATTGCCAAATCGTATTGACCAATTTGTCGCATGATAAAGATTTTATGCCGCCCATATGGTTAATATAAGCCACCACCGTTGTATTATCTATTTGTAATCTAACATGCAAGTGATGCATATTAGATGCATATGCTTTCAAACCATAAAAGGCGCCCAACATTTCCAAAGAGTTAATGCCCAGTGTAGATAGTAATGAGGATTCTGAGTTAGTCCATCTACCACCTGTGCTGGATATGGAGTTAGTTGCTCCCCAGCCTTGAGCACTAGCATCGGTTTGGAGTACTAAAGTAGCAGTAGTAATAACAATAGGACTATAACTGTGCCAAATATATTGTATCCACCACTGTAGCTCTGCTATTGCTTCAGGGGGTATTGTCATGACCCGATCATAATGACCTTTGTGCCGTTTTAGTGCCGTTATCTTTGCTCTTTGCAAATTTTGATAGTGCAAAGGTCCAAATTGGATAGCTGGAAATGCTGCTACCATTTTGCCAATTACTGCTGCCACTTGTCGAATAGTTGGTCTTTCCTTTATCTTTAAGTTATTACATGATTGTATCAATGCAATCATCTTTCCCCTTGGCAGGGTAATAGTCATTTGGACTGAGTTAATTGTGAACCCCAGATAGTCCATAATTGTGGATGGATTTAACTTAGATTTATCTGGATGTAAGACAAAGCCTAGAGTCTCTAGGAGCTGTTTAGTAGCTGATACTGCTGCTACAGCCAATTCCATAGTTTTCCCAACTATGAGGATGTCGTCCAAATATGCCATGACTATATGGTTTTGTTTCCTTAACGTTGCCATGGCTGGCTTCAATATTTTAGTGAATAGTCTTGGAGCTGAAGTAAGCCCATTAGGCAGTGCTTTATACTGCCAAAGCTCCCCCATCCAGATAAATTTAAGATATCTGCTATAATCTTTATGTATAGGTACTAGATAGTAAGCATCTTTGAGATCGATGCTGGCCATATAGTATCCTTTGAAAATCAGTTGTCTAGCAGTCACAAATGTTTCCATTTTGAAATGTATATACTTAACAAATACATTCAAGGATGTCAAGTCAATGATGATGCGACATCCACCATCCTTTTTACTTCTAGTAAATATGTTGGGAAACAAATTCCAAGGGCTCATGAGTAGTTTTCTCTATGACCCCTTTGGTTATAAGCCTCACCAGTTCAGCTTGTCCCTCCTGTTGTTGCTTGTTGGAGAGTACAAATGCCCTCTCGGGCATGTGTTGAACTGGCGGTATATTTGAAATAAATTCTATTTTATACCCTCGAATACTATTAAGTATATATTTATCATCTGTGATCCGTCCCCATGCTTCTTTAAACAAGTGTAACCTTCCCCCTGTTAGTAATTCACCCTTATTCTCAATATGCGGGTAGGAACCAGATCCACCTACCTCCATGGTTATTGGCGGGGTTGTGGTTTTTTCTTTTTGAGTGTTCTCTGTCGACGTGCTGGCGATGTTGGGGGGAGGCGCATTTTCCAGGGGGTCCGCTGCAGGCCCTGACCTAAAAAAGGTTTCTGGGGATAGTGCGGCCCCAAGCTTTGACCAGTCGCATATGCGGGATGCCGACTGGTAGATGCAGCGGTGTGCTGCCGCCTGGGTGTAATGAAGAGCTTTGGTATATTTGCTGCCGGTGGTGCCCTCATGAGGCTAAAGGTCTTAGAAGCCTCCTCCATCTCTTTGAGTTGTTTGTTCAAATCCTTCCCAAAAAGAAATGAGTCGGTCTCTACTGATGGAGCTTTGCACAATCCTGCAAATTTAGGATTGAGGGCCGGCCTGATGTTATCTCTTCTCAGGTTGTTCAGCTGATATTGTGTCGTGCACATGAGCGCCAGGACATCTTGTTGGTGAGCTGTCATGTCTACGGTCTCGACACCCCGCGCGTAGGCTGTTATAGCCGCCGTCAGGAGGCGAAGTACGCGCTGGAGTTTGACCTCCTGAGTCCGAATCGGTCCCCCCACGTTGCCCCATATTTGAGGATTGAGGCTCTTGACCTTGAGGGCCTCACAATTATCCGGGGCTATGTGCTCGTCCAGCACTTGGGCGAGCACCTTCTCCTGCAGTGGTTTGTTGGAGAGATGGTTTATACTGGCAGCCATTCTAGGCTGCAGTGGTGCTCCAACCCGTGGGGTAGCGACGAATCGGCTTACGACCCCTAGCAGCTCTTCCTGCACACCCTGCTCTCTTTCGGTTCCTTCCGCCTGCCCCATATTCAGACCAGCCTGCCCCTGGTCACCGATGCTGACCTCCCATTCCTGGTCCGAGGTCGCAAAGGGAGGTGCCGGACTCAGCACCATGGAGGGGGCGCCTGTCCTGTCTGACCGAGAGCGCTGCTGCTCCCGGTAGACCATCCCCTCCAATAGCTGCTGGATGCAGCTTAGGCGGCTGGACATCTCCTCCTCCGACGAGTCGGAATCGACCGGCCGGTTTGTCTTCCGGGTGGCGGCTTTCCCAGTCCGCCGTGTAGGCTCTGGCGTGACTGTGACCGGCTCGGTCTGAGGAATTTCAAACCGCTGTTCCAGCGGTAGTACCGCTGGTTGCTGCCCCGCTGGAATTGACTCCTCTGGTGGAGTTAAAGCTCGGGCAGCTCTACTCGCGAGTTTTTTACGTTGGGACATGTTTCTTTCAAAAGAAAACCAACTCCAACTCGCTCCGTTCCCCACTTACCTGAAGGTGCGCTTTTAAAGTGCAGCTGGAGAGCCTCACTCCAGCTGCCGCCGCTGTTGCACTTGCTGGCGTAATGCCGCGCCTGCGCCCTTAGCGGGCTTCTTCACGAAGTCACTCACGTGACTCCGAAGTAAAATAACAGGAAGCACTCCTCGACAATTTCAACAATTTTCTGGCACCATTCCTTTTGCAAGGGAAGACTGAAAACATTTAGTCAGAACCTCAGCTGTTTCCACCCTTGCTTCGATTAACTGGCTGGGAAACATTTCTGCCGGACCTGATGATCTGTCCACCTTCAGAGATGTGTGAAGACATTCTTTCAATTTCCTTGAAAAGTTCCGACACACGACGTGAAACGGTTTAACAATAGTCTTTGCTTTAGAAAACAAGAGGCATTGTTAATTGTTATTGTTAAAAAGAAAACTTGCAATATTTTGGACTGTATTTTCAGGCTTTAAAGTGAAATGCAACTGCAGAAATGCAAACACAAAGTACACAGATCACTGTAATAGCTCACTCAGTGAGGGTAACAAATATTCAACTGGAATTGATGTTACCTTAAGCTGTTCATCTCTCACGTGAAGCTGGGTTTCTTTGTCCAGAATTTGGTCTTTGAGCTGCACTATTTGCTGTTCATACTGAGCCAGCTGCTCAGTTAAATCAGCCGCCGAATACTTACCTTTAGTCTTCTGGCAGCTCAGTGCCTGCATAATAATTGGTCACCATTAATAACTGCATCATAGTGAATCAGACTTCAGAGAAAACAGTATTGAAATATTCAGTGACTTGAGAAATGCATTAATGTGGAATGCATGGAAGCCAATGCAGTTTTTTTATTGCAAGGCCACTGCTGCAAAATTCAGTCACTCTGGAGACCCTACGTAATTGGCCCTCATGTATTTTAACATGCTCAAAGGCTTTCCCACAATAAATTCTCATATTGAGGGGTGAAAAAATAGGATAGACAGACACAATGTGTTGGATTAACTCAGCAGGTCAGGTGGAATCTCTGGAATAAAAGGATGGTTGATGTCAGGATCCTTTTTCAAATTTGTTGTGGTCTTTTCTTGTTTCCAGATCCACCCCCTACAATCCGTCTAAAGACGGGTCCCAACCTGAAACTTCACCCATCCTTTTTCACCCAAGCCACTGAGTTAGTTTAGTTGAGTTTAGTTTAGAGATACACCACTTTGGCCCACCCAGTCCGCGCCAACCAGCAATCCCTGTGCATTAACACTATCCGACACACAGGGACAATTTACAATTATACCTAGCCAATTAACATACAAGCCAGCGCGTATTTGGAGTGTGAGAGGACACCTGAGATCCCAGAGAGAATCCACGCAGGTCACAGGGAGAAGGTACAAACTATGTACAGACAAGCACCTGTACTCAGGATCGAACCCAGTTCCCTGACACTGTAAGGCAGCAACTGTACTGCTCCACCACCATTACTCCAGCAGTGTGCCCATTTTTGATATAAACCAGCATCTGCATTTCTTTGTATCTGGGATGCAAGTCTGATTTGCTAGCAATACTGGGAAAAGGGGAAGTGTCCTGGAGAGCCGCACACGTGAGGTGGGAGTGACCCTAGGATCCGCGTGGGCCCAATCCACCCACCGAACAACCGCGCCGCCGACCTGGAACGTGCACCGGTTGGCTAGACTCGCCCCCACAGGCCTCCCAGGGGACCGAGGTGAAGCGGATGGCGAGGTCTGCCTGGGCTGAGGGAGCCTCAGCAGCGGCGGTGATGGAAGCTTCAGCAGCAACGGGAGCCTCAGCAGCAATGGGAGCCTCAGCAGCAACGGGAGCCTCAGCGGCAGTGGGGCCTCACGATCAACCCACAATCAGCGTTCAATGATAGTGGGGATGGGAGGGGGGTAGGGGAAGACAATGGGGACCAGGCGTCCCCCCACTGCCGTGAAGATCAATGGGGATCCGGCGATGGGGGACTGCCATGTGGGACGGTGGTAGAACAATGTGGGGCCCGGTGTGGGGGAAATACTCTACATTTATAATTCTCTACCCAGGGGATAAGCCTGCGTTTGTTTGTTTGCTCGTTCCGTTTAAGGCGTTGTGCACACGGCACCAAGCCAACAGTCGCATGTCTTTTTCTTTTTATTTGCACTTTTAATTTCAAGTTTTCGTGCACCTTGTGTGTTGTGACTGTTGGCAGACCAATTTCCCTCCGGGGATGAAGAAAGTTTTATTGTATCGTATCGTAAGTGAAAACCAAGGATCAATTCAGGCCTCAGTGAGGGCCAATAGCTCTCTGATGACTGTGGGTGAGTAGTGATATGTTGGAGCAGAGGAGTTTAGAATTGGTGGTCAATGCTGCCCACAAGGTAAGGTGTTATGATGAGCAGCTTACTCCCAGTACCAAGAGCTTGGGTCGTGCTCAGACCAATCCCCTTTATCTTGGAACAAACAGGATGCCCATCTTTTCCAGGGTTGCTTTTACATTAGTGGCCCACCATTGCTCATCACTGCACAGGACAGGAAGAAAATCATGAATGTCATCAACGTCCCAGGTTTACTTAGAGGAGAATGTATTTTTTCAAGTAGTGAACCAGTCACATTACACAAATCAACATTTCTCGGCCTCAATATGCACAACCCATCTAATAAAAATTAGTCATGCCAATAACAAATAATAAAACATGAGAAATTCAATTTGAAACGGCTAACATTTACCAGAGGCAAAATATAACAGACAAATTAAGTTAAGCAAAGGAAAAGCATTTTCATGAAATATTTTTGCAATTGAAATCATAAGCAAGTGATTGTAGTTCACACATTATTTTATACAAGGAAAAACTAAATTCCAAAATATATCATGAATACAAATACAAATTTTGTAAATGTAAATGCAACAACAGGAAATTACAAAAATACTTACCCCCGCCGATGCAAGAGGCTTTTCATTTGCACAAATGCACCTCCACATGCTCTTATTTTAATGTGGCTGCAAAATAACCAAAATAATAATTAAATAGAATTGGTACAGAGCAGAGATTAGTTTAACCGGGCATCATCCGTGGTACGGACATTGTGGGCCAAAGGGCCTGTTCCTGTGCTGTACTGTTCTATGGTCTATGCTCTTGAGTTTACGTTTAGTTTGTTGTCACGTGTACCGAGGTACAGTGTAAAGCTTTTGTTGCGTGCTGACCAGTCAGCAGAAGGACAATACACGTTTGCAATCGACCCATTTACAGTGCAAGGTAACCCCAGCAAAGTCTGATCAAGGATAGTCCAAGGGTCATCAAAGAGGTAGATAATAGTTCAGTACTAATGATGCAAATGATGAGATTAGCAAATGGCAGAGGGGTCCAATTGAAGAAAGTGACACCCAATGCAAAGCGGATCAGTGGCAGACAATAAAGAGACATTAAAGTGAATGGAGAGGAGGAATTTCTTTAATCAGAGGGTGGTGAATCTGCCTAATTCATTACCACTGAAGGACGTGGAGGCCAAGTCAATGGATATTTTTTGGCAGAGATTGATAGAGTTTTGATTAGTGCGGGTGTCAGAGGTTATGGGGGAAAAGGCAACAAGTATGAAGGCAGCAGGGCTCTAAAATTCAGGTCGTTCCAATGTGTGAAATGATCATACATCTAAATTCCTTACAACCAATAAGCAAAGCAGGATTAAGGGCTCAAAGATGCCTCAACAATGCTCAATAATGAGGAGTTGCAATAATGGACAATGCAATGCAATACACAAAATATTTCTATGAGAGTGGATACGTGGAACTTGGGGCCTCAATTCTTTTGGAAGCAGGTAACTTTTGATCATTGAACATGTACATGGTTTCACTTTGATGAACGTAGCTTTCAATGAACACATTAGGGTAATATTTCTCTACCCAATGGAAAGCCAGCCTATTACAAAACAAAATGGTTAAAATAGGAAATATCCTGAGCACGCTAGATGCAACAATGGAAATAACACTGAGGCAACTGAAAGGTGTAATATGTATGGATCACAAGACAAAGGAGCTGCCATTTAAAACAGAGGTGTGCAAGAATTTCCTCTCAGTGAATGATGAATCTCTGGATTTTTATATCCTGGATGATGTCGAGGTTTGATCACGAGGTATTCAAACGCAAGATGGATCAATCAAATCATGTTATCAATTAGGTCCACTTAATATAATATAAATAATGTTCACAAAATCCACATTACATCCAATTCACATGAATAAAATAACCATTACAGCAGAACTACCTGTATCAAATCATACACAAACGTCCCAAATTACCTTAATTTCACAGATTTCATCACGTCACAAAATGGTGCAAAAACAGCAAATTAAAAGTTAAGACACAGATTAAAGTTGCATCTCAATGTAATTAGTTTAACATCATATTCCATAACTGTGCCAGTTGATCAGCTTATTTACAACGACTGTTGCTAAAACTGGCCCTACTTGTGAAGAAAGTTTGCCATCCTGCACTGCACAAAAGTAGAACATAGCTTGATATCCAATTGCAAACTTGAGCCTTACAGCACCTCCTATCAGCTGTTATTTAATTCTACAAGTATGGCCAAAGTTTTATATAGATTTCCTTTGCCGATATTGGACTTATCTGTATTTCATCCCATTTCCATTTCCATGTGCAAGGACACAAACAAATTGCTTTTTCCATGAGCACTTTCCATTTTTCAGCATTCCAAGAATTTTGAATTATTGTCACTGCTAGGATACAGGAAAACAAACCAGCTGATTTGGACATGGCAAAGTTTCCCCAATAACCAGATAAAATATTCTGAAAAATAGTGAATTTGATCTGATCCGATGTTGTGTCCATGTTGTCCAGTCGAAGTTTATGTAAGGACTGGACCCTCTGTGCAGATACTAGCGCCATCAGCATGAGCGTTTTTAAAGTCAATTGCTCTAAACTGAGAGATCTTGCTGGTGGTCTGTCCCGAAGGTATGCGAGTACAATACTGACATCCCAGATTTTTGTATATCTAGGGGTGGGGGGCTTGCTGTTAAATATGCCCCTCATCAGTTTGACCACCAGCGGATGGGATCCCATGGCCTGATGTCCTGCAGGTTTGAGGTAATTAGAAAGAGCACTACGTGCCGTGTTGATGGCACTGTAGCTCATATCTTCACGATGATGTAAATCCGCCAGGAATTCCAGAACATCCGCTACTGTGGCTGTTTTGTAAGCAGTCCCCGTTTTCTGGCAGTACGTTTCCCATTTCCTGATGCAGGTTAGGTACTGCCTCTTTGTGGATGTTCTTAGGGATGCTGACATGGTGGCGATGGTTTGTTCCGATAACCCCAGATCCAGGTAAGGTCGGTCTAAAATCTGCAACCCAGGAGATTTATATCTTTGTGGCATGGGTGGCTGATGCCTGATACTGGGTGAGTCAGTAACCCTGGATGACTGGGGAACACCATAGGTGCTTCCACCACCATGTCATGGAGAATTGGGAACCATGGCTGTGTAGGCCAGTCGGGCACTACCAAAACTCCAGACGCTGAATCCGTCTGGATTTTTCGAAGTACCCGACTAATGAGGCAGAAGGGAGGAAAGGCATAAAAAACAAACTTTCCCCAATCCAGCGTAAAAGCGTCTACCGCTGCTGCCTCCGGATCTGGTTCCCACGCGACATAGATAGGTAGTTGGTGATTCAGTCTTGATGCAAATAAATCTATATCTGGCTTCCCATATTGCTTTACAATTTTAGCGAATGTTTTAGGATTTAACATCCATTCGATGTTGTCATTGAATTTCCGTGACCTGGTGTCCGCCACTGTGTTTAGCTTACCTGGTAGATAGGTAGCTGAAAGCCAAATATGTCTTTCGACACACCATTGCCAAATCGTATTGACCAATTTGTCGCATGATAAAGATTTTATGCCGCCCATATGGTTAATATAAGCCACCACCGTTGTATTATCTATTTGTAATCTAACATGCAAGTGATGCATATTAGATGCATATGCTTTCAAACCATAAAAGGCGCCCAACATTTCCAAAGAGTTAATGCCCAGTGTAGATAGTAATGAGGATTCTGAGTTAGTCCATCTACCACCTGTGCTGGATATGGAGTTAGTTGCTCCCCAGCCTTGAGCACTAGCATCGGTTTGGAGTACTAAAGTAGCAGTAGTAATAACAATAGGACTATAACTGTGCCAAATATATTGTATCCACCACTGTAGCTCTGCTATTGCTTCAGGGGGTATTGTCATGACCCGATCATAATGACCTTTGTGCCGTTTTAGTGCCGTTATCTTTGCTCTTTGCAAATTTTGATAGTGCAAAGGTCCAAATTGGATAGCTGGAAATGCTGCTACCATTTTGCCAATTACTGCTGCCACTTGTCGAATAGTTGGTCTTTCCTTTATCTTTAAGTTATTACATGATTGTATCAATGCAATCATCTTTCCCCTTGGCAGGGTAATAGTCATTTGGACTGAGTTAATTGTGAACCCCAGATAGTCCATAATTGTGGATGGATTTAACTTAGATTTATCTGGATGTAAGACAAAGCCTAGAGTCTCTAGGAGCTGTTTAGTAGCTGATACTGCTGCTACAGCCAATTCCATAGTTTTCCCAACTATGAGGATGTCGTCCAAATATGCCATGACTATATGGTTTTGTTTCCTTAACGTTGCCATGGCTGGCTTCAATATTTTAGTGAATAGTCTTGGAGCTGAAGTAAGCCCATTAGGCAGTGCTTTATACTGCCAAAGCTCCCCCATCCAGATAAATTTAAGATATCTGCTATAATCTTTATGTATAGGTACTAGATAGTAAGCATCTTTGAGATCGATGCTGGCCATATAGTATCCTTTGAAAATCAGTTGTCTAGCAGTCACAAATGTTTCCATTTTGAAATGTATATACTTAACAAATACATTCAAGGATGTCAAGTCAATGATGATGCGACATCCACCATCCTTTTTACTTCTAGTAAATATGTTGGAAACAAATTCCAAGGGCTCATGAGTAGTTTTCTCTATGACCCCTTTGTTTATAAGCCTCACCAGTTCAGCTTGTCCCTCCTGTTGTTGCTTGTTGGAGAGTACAAATGCCCTCTCGGGCATGTGTTGAACTGGCGGTATATTTGAAATAAATTCTATTTTATACCCTCGAATACTATTAAGTATATATTTATCATCTGTGATCCGTCCCCATGCTTCTTTAAACAAGTGTAACCTTCCCCCTGTTAGTAATTCACCCTTATTCTCAATATGCGGGTAGGAACCAGATCCACCTACCTCCATGGTTATTGGCGGGGTTGTGGTTTTTTCTTTTTGAGTGTTCTCTGTCGACGTGCTGGCGATGTTGGGGGGAGGCGCATTTTCCAGGGGGTCCGCTGCAGGCCCTGACCTAAAAAAGGTTTCTGGGGATAGTGCGGCCCCAAGCTTTGACCAGTCGCATATGCGGGATGCCGACTGGTAGATGCAGCGGTGTGCTGCCGCCTGGGTGTAATGAAGAGCTTTGGTATATTTGCTGCCGGTGGTGCCCTCATGAGGCTAAAGGTCTTAGAAGCCTCCTCCATCTCTTTGAGTTGTTTGTTCAAATCCTTCCCAAAAAGAAATGAGTCGGTCTCTACTGATGGAGCTTTGCACAATCCTGCAAATTTAGGATTGAGGGCCGGCCTGATGTTATCTCTTCTCAGGTTGTTCAGCTGAATATTGTGTCGTGCACATGAGCGCCAGGACATCTTGTTGGTGAGCTGTCATGTCTACGGTCTCGACACCCCGCGCGTAGGCTGTTATAGCCGCCGTCAGGAGGCGAAGTACGCGCTGGAGTTTGACCTCCTGAGTCCGAATCGGTCCCCCCACGTTGCCCCATATTTGAGGATTGAGGCTCTTGACCTTGAGGGCCTCACAATTATCCGGGGCTATGTGCTCGTCCAGCACTTGGGCGAGCACCTTCTCCTGCAGTGGTTTGTTGGAGAGATGGTTTATACTGGCAGCCATTCTAGGCTGCAGTGGTGCTCCAACCCGTGGGGTAGCGACGAATCGGCTTACGACCCCTAGCAGCTCTTCCTGCACACCCTGCTCTCTTTCGGTTCCTTCCGCCTGCCCCATATTCAGACCAGCCTGCCCCTGGTCACCGATGCTGACCTCCCATTCCTGGTCCGAGGTCGCAAAGGGAGGTGCCGGACTCAGCACCATGGAGGGGGCGCCTGTCCTGTCTGACCGAGAGCGCTGCTGCTCCCGGTAGACCATCCCCTCCAATAGCTGCTGGATGCAGCTTAGGCGGCTGGACATCTCCTCCTCCGACGAGTCGGAATCGACCGGCCGGTTTGTCTTCCGGGTGGCTTTCCCAGTCCGCCGTGTAGGCTCTGGCGTGACTGTGACCGGCTCGGTCTGAGGAATTTCAAACCGCTGTTCCAGCGGTAGTACCGCTGGTTGCTGCCCCGCTGGAATTGACTCCTCTGGTGGAGTTAAAGCTCGGGCAGCTCTACTCGCGAGTTTTTTACGTTGGGACATGTTTCTTTCAAAAGAAAACCAACTCCAACTCGCTCCGTTCCCCACTTACCTGAAGGTGCGCTTTTAAAGTGCAGCTGGAGAGCCTCACTCCAGCTGCCGCCGCTGTTGCACTTGCTGGCGTAATGCCGCGCCTGCGCCCTTAGCGGGCTTCTTCACGAAGTCACTCACGTGACTCCGAAGTAAAATAACAGGAAGCACTCCTCGACAATTTCAACAATTTTCTGGCACCATTCCTTTTGCAAGGGAAGACTGAAAACATTTAGTCAGAACCTCAGCTGTTTCCACCCTTGCTTCGATTAACTGGCTGGGAAACATTTCTGCCGGACCTGATGATCTGTCCACCTTCAGAGATGTGTGAAGACATTCTTTCAATTTCCTTGAAAAGTTCCGACACACGACGTGAAACGGTTTAACAATAGTCTTTGCTTTAGAAAACAAGAGGCATTGTTAATTGTTATTGTTAAAAAGAAAACTTGCAATATTTTGGACTGTATTTTCAGGCTTTAAAGTGAAATGCAACTGCAGAAATGCAAACACAAAGTACACAGATCACTGTAATAGCTCACTCAGTGAGGGTAACAAATATTCAACTGGAATTGATGTTACCTTAAGCTGTTCATCTCTCACGTGAAGCTGGGTTTCTTTGTCCAGAATTTGGTCTTTGAGCTGCACTATTTGCTGTTCATACTGAGCCAGCTGCTCAGTTAAATCAGCCGCCGAATACTTACCTTTAGTCTTCTGGCAGCTCAGTGCCTGCATAATAATTGGTCACCATTAATAACTGCATCATAGTGAATCAGACTTCAGAGAAAACAGTATTGAAATATTCAGTGACTTGAGAAATGCATTAATGTGGAATGCATGGAAGCCAATGCAGTTTTTTTATTGCAAGGCCACTGCTGCAAAATTCAGTCACTCTGGAGACCCTACGTAATTGGCCTCATGTATTTTAACATGCTCAAAGGCTTTCCCACAATGAATTCACATATTGAGGGGGGAAAAAATAGGATAGACAGACACAATGTGTTGGATTAACTCAGCAGGTCAGGTGGAATCTCCGGAATAAAAGGATGATTGATGTCAGGACCCTTTTTCAAATTTGTTGTGGTCTTTTCTTGTTTCCAGATCCACCCCCTACAATCCGTCTAAAGACGGGTCCCATCCTTTTTCACCCAAGCCACTGAGTTAGTTTAATTGAGTTTAGTTTAGAGATGCACCACTTTGGCCCACCCAGTCCGCGCCAACCAGGAATCCCTGTGCATTAACACTATCCGACACACTAGGGACAATTTACAATTATACCTAGCCAATTAACATACAAACCAGCGCTATTTGGAGTGTGAGAGGACACCTGAGATCCCAGAGAGAATCCACGCAGGTCACGGGAAGAAGGTACAAACTCTGTACAGACAAGTACCTGTAGTCAGGATCGAACCCAGTTCCCTGACACTGTAAGGCAGCAACTCTACTGCTGCACCACCATTACTCCAGCAGTGTGCCCATTTTTGATATAAACCAGCATCTGCATTTCTTTGTATCTGGGATGCAAGTCTGATTTGCTAGTAATACTGGGAAAAGGGGAAATGTCCTGGAGAGCCGCACACGTGAGGTGGGAGTGACCCTAGGAGCCGCGTGGGCCCAATCCACCCACCGAACAACCGCGCCGCCGACCGGAACGTGCACCGGTTGGCTAGACTCGCCCCACAGGCCTCCCAGGGGACCGAGGTGAAGCCGGATGGCGAGGTCTGCCTGGGCTGAGGGAGCCTCAGCAGCGGCGGTGATGGAAGCGTCAGCAGCAACGGGAGCCTCAGCAGCAACGGGAGCCTCAGCAGCAACGGGAGCCTCAGCGGCAGTGGGGCCTCACGATCAACCCGCAATCAGCGTTCAATGATAGTGGGGATGGGAGGGGGGTAGGGGAAGACAATGGGGACCAGGCGTCCCCCCACTGCCGTGAAGATCAATGGGGATCCGGCGATGGGGGACTGCCATGTGGGACGGTGGTAGAACAATGTGGGTCCCGGTGTGGGGCAAATACTCTACATTTATAATTCTCTACCCAGGGGATAAGCCTGCGTTTGTTTGTTTGTTCGTTCCGTTTAAGGCGTTGTGCACACGGCAGCCAGCCAACAGTCGCATGTCTTTTTCTTTTTATTTGCACTTTTAATTTCAAGTTTTCGTGCACCTTGTGTGTTGTGACTGTTGGCAGACCAATTTCCCTCCGGGGATGAAGAAAGTTTTATTGTATCGTATCGTAAGTGAAAACCAAGGATCAATTCAGGCCTCAGTGAGGGCCAATAGCTCTCTGATGACTGTGGGTGAGTAGTGATATGTTGGAGCAGAGGAGTTTAGAATTGGTGGTCAATGCTGCCCACAAGGTAAGGTGTTATGATGAGCAGCTGACTCCCAGTACCAAGAGCTTGGGTCGTGCTCAGACCAATCCCCTTTATCTTGGAACAAACAGGATGCCCATCTTTTCCAGGGTTGCTTTTACATTAGTGGCCCACCATTGCTCATCACTGCACAGGACAGGAAGAAAATCATGAATGTCATCAACGTCCCAGGTTTACTTAGAGGAGAATGTATTTTTTCAAGTAGTGAACCAGTCACATTACACAAATCAACATTTCTCGGCCTCAATATGCACAACCCATCTAATAAAAATTAGTCATGCCAATAACAAATAATAAAACATGAGAAATTCAATTTGAAACGGCTAACATTTACCAGAGGCAAAATATAACAGACAAATTAAGTTAAGCAAAGGAAAAGCATTTTCATGAAATATTTTTGCAATTGAAATCATAAGCAAGTGATTGTAGTCCACACATTATTTTATACAAGGAAAAACTAAATTCCAAAATATATCATGAATACAAATACAAATTTTGTAAATGCAAATGCAACAACAGGAAATTACAAAAATACTTACCCCCGCCGATGCAAGAGGCTTTTCATTTGCACAAATGCACCTCCACATGCTCTTATTTTAATGTGGCTGCAAAATAACCAAAATAATAATTAAATAGAATTGGTACAGAGCAGAGATTAGTTTAACCGGGCATCATCCGTGGAACGGACATTGTGGGCCAAAGGGCCTGTTCCTGTGCTGTACTGTTCTATGGTCTATGCTCTTGAGTTTACGTTTAGTTTGTTGTCACGTGTACCGAGGTACAGTGTAAAGCTTTTGTTGCGTGCTGACCAGTCAGCAGAAGGACAATACACGTTTGCAATCGACCCATTTACAGCACAAGGTAACCACAGCAAAGTCTGATCAAGGATAGTCCAAGGGTCATCAAAGAGGTAGATAATAGTTCAGTACTAATGATGCAAATGATGAGATTAGCAAATGGCAGAGGGGTCCAATTGAAGAAAGTGACACCCAATGCAAAGCGGATCAGTGGCAGACAATAAAGAGACATTAAAGTGAATGGAGAGGAGGAATTTCTTTAATCAGAGGGTGGTGAATCTGCCTAATTCATTACCACTGAAGGACGTGGAGGCCAAGTCAATGGATATTTTTTGGCAGAGATTGATAGAGTTTTGATTAGTGCGGGTGTCAGAGGTTATGGGGGAAAAGGCAACAAGTATGAAGGCAGCAGGGCTCTAAAATTCAGGTCGTTCCAATGTGTGAAATGATCATACATCTAAATTCCTTACAACCAATAAGCAAAGCAGGATTAAGGGCTCAAAGATGCCTCAACAATGCTCAATAATGAGGAGTTGCAATAATGGACAATGCAATGCAATACACAAAATATTTCTATGAGAGTGGATACGTGGAACTTGGGGCCTCAATTCTTTTGGAAGCAGGTAACTTTTGATCATTGAACATGTACATGGTTTCACTTTGATGAACGTAGCTTTCAATGAACACATTAGGGTAATATTTCTCTACCCAATGGAAAGCCAGCCTATTACAAAACAAAATGGTTAAAATAGGAAATATCCTGAGCACGCTAGATGCAACAATGGAAATAACACTGAGGCAACTGAAAGGTGTAATATGTATGGATCACAAGACAAAGGAGCTGCCATTTAAAACAGAGGTGTGCAAGAATTTCCTCTCAGTGAATGATGAATCTCTGGATTTTTATATCCTGGATGATGTCGAGGTTTGATCACGAGGTATTCAAACGCAAGATGGATCAATCAAATCATGTTATCAATTAGGTCCACTTAATATAATATAAATAATGTTCACAAAATCCACATTACATCCAATTCACATGAATAAAATAACCATTACAGCAGAACTACCTGTATCAAATCATACACAAACGTCCCAAATTACCTTAATTTCACAGATTTCATCACGTCACAAAATGGTGCAAAAACAGCAAATTAAAAGTTAAGACACAGATTAAAGTTGCATCTCAATGTAATTAGTTTAACATCATATTCCATAACTGTGCCAGTTGATCAGCTTATTTACAACGACTGTTGCTAAAACTGGCCCTACTTGTGAAGAAAGTTTGCCATCCTGCACTGCACAAAAGTAGAACATAGCTTGATATCCAATTGCAATGCTGACTGCGGCTGCTGTCTGTACGGAGTTGATACATTCTCAATGTGGCCGCGTGGGTTTTCTCCGGGAGCTTCGGTTTCCGCCTACATTCTAAAGTCGTAGAGGTTTGTAGGTTATTTTCCCTCTATAATGTCCCTCGTGTGTAGCTCTGTACTGTCCTCACTTCAGGGGGTGCGCTCTTCAATTGCTGTCTGTAGGCAGGAAGAAGCAGCACCGCGGTATGGTCGGATTTACCGAAGTGAGGGCGAGGGATAGAACGATAGGCATTCTTGATGGTGGTGTAGCAGTGGTCGAGGGTGTTAGGTCCTCTGGTGCAGCAGGAGACATGTTGGTGGAAGTTGGGGAGTGCTTTCTTTAGGTTTGCCTTATTGAAGTCCCCAGCAATGGTGGTAAATGCCTCGGGGTAAGACGTCTGGTGTTTGTTGACCACGGCGGGCAGCTCCTCCAGTGCCAGACGGACGTCTGCCTGGGGTGGGATGTAGACCGCAGTCAGGATAACGGAGGTGAATTCTCTTGGGAGGTAGAAGGGACGGCACTTCACCGCCAGATGTTCGAGGTGTGGAGAGCAGGAGTTGGACAGGACTGCCACGTCTGAACACCACGCAGAGTTGACCATGAGGCAGACACCCCCCTCCTCTCCCTTTCCCAGATGCCAGGGTACGGTCCATACGGTGGATGGAGAACCCTTCAGGCTGGACCGCTGAGTCTGGGGAGCTGGGGGTGAGCCATGTCTCTGTGAAACAGAACACAGAGCATTCCCTCAGCTCCCTTTGATAAAGCAGCCTTGCCCTTAAGTCCTCCACTTTGTTTTCAAGGGACTGTACATTGGCCAGTAGGATAGTAGGGAGAGGGGGCCGAAGTCCCCTGCGCTTCATTCTGACCTGGAGTCCTGCCCGTCGGCCACGTTTCCGGACACAATGGAGGCTTCCCCTTTGTTTCCAGGTACTGTACTTGCTGTACCTGCTGTTTCTGCGGACCTGCGCTGGAACGGGGATTCCCTCACAGACGGCAGCTCCAGCTCCGTAACGAACAGGGGATTCCCTCAATGTCGGCAGCTGCAGCTCCAGCTCCGTTGTTCCTGGAAGATCCAGCCCGTCGGCTCTGGGGGACATCCCGGGGTCTCCAGGTACAGAACCTGTGATCCACAGTCGGGTCGGGAGTTCCACAGCCAGCGTGGGAAAGTTTAAAGACCGGGGTTCCCACAGCTGCGGGAGATCGCGAAATTGCGAGAGCCTTGAGGTGCTCAAGCAGCTTGTCCGAAACGGCACCGATTTCTGCCGTTTTTCTGATCCAGGTAAGTTGTTGTAGTTGAGCCTTTTATTTTCCGGAGCTCCGCAAAAGTCGCCGCAGGCAGGCGCCATCTTGCCCAGGTATAACGAGTGTCGTTATGTTCAAATTGGTCTGTTCAAGATATCCAACGTTATTGATCATTCTTATTGCTCTTTTTTGTAATGTGCATAACGGCTGTAGGTTGGTTTTGTAGGTGTTACCCCATATCTCCACACAGTAACTCAGATATGGCAATATGAGTGTATTATACAGAGTATATATAATACACTCAGGGTAGAACTAGTGTATGGATGATCGCGGTGTAAGGAGGAACTGCAGATGATGGTTTAAACCGAAGATAGACACAAAATGCTGGAGTAACACACCGGGCCAGGCAGCATCTCTGGAGAGAAGGAATGGGGGATCTCGACCCGAAACGTAACCCATTCATACTCTCTGATGCTGGCTGGGCTTGTATACTCTGGAGTTTAGAAGAATGAAAGGAGATCTTATGGAAACATATAAGAAGGGTTTCGGCCCGAAACGTCACCTATTTCCTTCGCTCCATAGATGCTGCTGCACCCGCTGAGTTTCTCCAGCATTTTTGTGTACCTAAGATTATTAAGGGTTTGGACACGCTAGAGGCAGGAAACATGTTCCTGGGAATCCAGAACCAGGGGCCACAGTTTAAGATTAATGGTTAAGCCATTTAGAACGGAGATGAGGAAACACTTTTTCGCACAGACAGTTATGGGTCGGTGGAATTCTCTGCCTCAGACGGCGGTGGAGGCCGGTTCTCTGGATACTTTCACGAGAGAGTTAGATAGGGCTCAAAGATAGCGGAGTCAGGGGATATGGGGAGAAGGCAGGAACGGGGTACTGATTGTGGATGATTAGCTATGATCACATTGAATGGCTGTGCTGACTCGAAGGGCCGAATGGCCTACTCCTGCACCTATTGTCTATTGTCTATTGTTCCGTTGACCCACCATCCTTTCTAAGAAAAGGTTGCCCCTTAGGTTCCTATTAAATCTTTACTATCTGAGTTCCTTTCTGAACTCCAACTATGTTTTAATTCTGTCCTGATGAAGAGTTTATTTAGATTTTGAACCTATCTTCTTGACATTAGGCCACTTTTAACATCTTCCTGAAGATTTACGAGGATGTTGCTGGGACTAGAGGGTGTGAGATATCGGGAGAGGTTGAGAAGGCTGGACCTATCTTTATTGGAGAGCAGCAGGATGAGGGGAGATCTTATAGAGGTGTACAGACACATGAGTGGAATAGATTGGGTAGATGCACAGAGTGTCTTGCCCAGAGTAGGGGAATCAAGGACCAGAGGACATACATTTAAATGTAAATGGGAAAAAAATTAATAGGAATCTGAGGGGTAACTTTTCCACACAGAGGGTGGAGGGTTTATGGAACAAACTGCTAGAGGATGTGGTTGAGGCTGGGACTACCACAACATTTAAGATACAGTTAGACAGGTAAATGGATAGTTCAGGTTTGGAGGGATATGGACCCTACGCAGGCAGGTGGGACTAGCAAAGCATGGGACATGATGGCTGGTGTGGGAAAGTTGGGCCGGAGGGCCTGTTTCCACGATGCATCACTGTATTACTGGGCCCGTTACAAAATTAAGGTTTATTGTTCAAATTCAATCAGCTCTGATTTGTTTTTGTTGTAATTTAGGTTACAGTTCCGCTTCCTGTTGGTAGCCCATGCTTTCCCTCTCCCTCCATTCCCCACCCTTCCCAGTTCTCCAACCGGTTTGAGTATAGGAGCAAAGGGGTCCTTCTGCAGTTGTACAGGGCCCTAGTGAGACCACACCTGGAGTATTGTGTGCAGTTTTGGTCCCCTAATTGGAGGAAGGACATTCTTGCTATTGAGGGAGTGCAGCGTAGGTTTACAAGGTTAATTCCCGGGATGGCGGGACTGTCATATGCTGAGAGAATGGAGCGGCTGGGCTTGTATACTCTGGAATTTAGAAGGATGAGAGGAAACCATGATTATCAAGGGTTTGGACACGCTAGAGGCAGGAAACATGTTCCCGATGTTGGGGGAGTCCAGAACCATGGGCCACTGTTTAAGAATAAGGGGTAACCCATTTAGAACGGAGATGAGGAAACACCTTTTTACACAGAGAGTTGTGAGTCTGTGGAATTCTCTGCCAGTTCTCTGGATGCTTTCAAGAGAGAGCTAGATAGGGCTCTTAAAGATAGCGGAGTCAGGGGATATGGGGAGAAGGCAGGAACTGGGTTCTGATTGGGGATGATCAGCCATGATCACATTGAATGGCGGTGCTTTGAAAGGGCCGAATGGCCTACTCCTGCACCTATTGTCTATTGACTGTCCTTCTGATTACATTGTTTTCATGTTTGCTTTGTTCTCACCTTCTCCCAACGAACAATGGTCTATGCAACATGTTCCTTGATAGAGTCATAGAGTGATAGTGTGGAAACGGGGGCTTCAGCCCACCTCGCCCACACCGGCCAACAATGTCCCAGCTATCCTAGTCCCACTTGCCTGCGCTTGGTACATAACCCTCCAAACCTGTCCTATCCATGTACCTGTCCAACTGTTTCTTAAACGATAGGATAGTCCCAGCTTCAACTCCCTCATCTGGCAGCTTGTTCCGTACACCCACCACCCTCTGTGTGAAAAAGTTACCTCTCGGATTCCTATTAAATCTTTTCCCCTTCACCTTGAACCTGTGTCCTCTGGTCCTCGTTCCCCGAACTCTGGGTAAAAGACTCTGTGCATCTTCCCGATCTATTCCTCTCATGATTTTGTACACGTCTATATGATCTCCCCTCATTCTCCTACGCTCCATGGAATAGAGACCCAGCCTACTCAACCTGTCCCCATAGCTCACACCCTCTAGTCCTGGCAACATCCTCGTAAATCTTCTCTGAACCCTTCCAAGCCGAAGCTCTGTATTTCCCTCACCCCTGATGCCCAGTCTGAAGAAGGGCATCGGAAACGTCACCCATCGCTTCTCTCCAGGGATGCTGCCTGTCCCGCTGAATGACATCAGCATTTTCTGTTTATCTTGAGTAACACTTGCTGTGAATAGGATGTCCCCTTTTACGTCACCAAGCATAGGCCCAGCCTCCTAAACATAGAATATAGAACAGGACACAAGATAGACACACAAAGCTGGAGTAACTCAGCGGGACAGGCAGCATCTCCGGGGAGAAGGAGTAGGTGACGTTTCGGATCGAGACCCTCCTTCAGACTCGAAACGTCAACCATTCCTTCTCTCCAGAGATGCTGCCTGTCCCACTGAGTTACTCCAGCTTTTTTGTGTCTATCTTCTGTTCAAACCAGCTTCTTCAGTTCCTTCCTACATAATTCATCTTTATGTTTTATTCATTTCAGGAGGAAATCTCTCGGAAGAGCAGGTAGACAATTTCTTCTCTGAATCTTTATACAACTTGGACAAGTGTTTACAATGATCAATTTATAACGGACTATTTACATTTTTGCCCCTTAACGAAATAGGTCAGAAAATGTCGGTGACTGGAGGCAGCCTCTCGATGGGACATTTCAACTACACTTTACCGTTTGCAGTGTGGAGAGAATATATTGCTACTGTTAAATCTAGTTAGCATTTCGTCACAATTTGATTTGTAAAGGTCAAGGTGGTATTTTACTAACTTCGAGCGACACAGCGGTGTACCGGATAGATTTACTGCCTCAAGGAGCCAGAGACTCGGGGTTCGATCCTATCCTCGTCTGGTGTGATACCTATGTGTTCAGTTCTGGGCACCGTGTTAGAGGAAAACTGTTGTCAAGCTGGAAAGGGCACATAGAAGATTTAGACAATAGACATTAGACGATAGGTGCAGGCATAGGCCATTCAGTCTTTCAAACCAGCACAGCCATTCAATATGATCGTGGCTGATCATCCACAATCTGAGGAGAATGGGGTTGAAAGGGAAAGATAGATCAGCCATGAACGAATGGCGGAGTAGACTTGATGGGCAGAATGGCTTATTTCTGCTCCTAGAACTTGTATGAATTGTTATGGAGCACCTTGGGGAGATCTTTAAGAAGGATCACCAGCCATTCTTGTGGAATTCTCTGGATGCTTTCAAGAGAGAGTTAGATAGAGCTCTTAAAGGTAGTGGTGTCAGGGAATATGGTGAGAAGGCAGGACCAGGGTACTGAATGTGGATGATCAGCCATGATCATGTTGAATGGCGGTGCTGGCTCGAGGGGCCGAATGGCCTACTCCTGCACCTATTGTCTATAGTCTATTATCATTTGCAGATCTTCTCGTTAACAGCAGAAGGAGGTCCCTGGGACCAATGTTCAAGAATTCCAGCTCCAATGTTCAAGAATTCCAGCTCCAATCCTTCACCGTAGCGACCCACCTGGATCTCTCTATTAGAGTGATTATATTAACCTACAAATCCTCACATACCACAGACCCTCTAATTATCTGCTTCTGCCCCCAGACACTGTGACCCTGGATGAGGATAGCGCGCATCCGGAGCTCGAGGTGTCCGGGAGTCTGATGAATGTGAGATTGACCGGGGTCAGGAGAAGCCTCGGCAACAACAGGAAGAGGTTTATGGAATGTCTCTGAGCGCTGGGATCGGAGGGATTCACATCGGGGAGACATTAGTGGGAGGTGGAGGTGGCGGGGAGTCGCCGCTGGAGTCTGGGAGTCGCCGCAGAGTCTGTGGAGAGGAAGAGATGGGTCGACCTGAAACCAGAGGAAGGATTCTGGACCATCGAGAGATATCACGAGGAGGTTTCCGCAAGCAATTCTTCCCAGACCCCTCTCTCAGCCGGTCCCGTTCCCGGGAGGGTGGGAGTTTACCTCAGTTACGAATCGGGGTCAGTCCTCATTTTATGACGCGGACACCAAGTCCCACCTCCACACCTTCACCGGGAATAAATTCGTGGGGAAAATGTATCCCTTCTTTGGTGCTTGGGATGAAAATCAATGGCTGAAGATATGCTCCATTCCCTGCTCGAATCAGTAAAAGGGTCGGGCCCCGGGACCGGCGTCATGAGCGGGGCTGAGGGGCTGTCTTTGGCTGTGGGGCAGAAACCGTGCGGAAAACAGGTTGGCGCTGAACCGGTTGTATTTAATCCCCAAATTTCACGTCGCAATAGACTAGTATAAATA
>NW_026575779.1:0-32198 GCF_028641065.1 Leucoraja erinaceus | reverse complement strand
GCCAGGAATATCAACAGAGCATCTTTTAGAAGGGAGTCATTATCAGCAAACGCTACAATAATGTATCCCAAGCTTGCCACTGGTGATAGTTCTTTAAAGATAAAACAACGCTACAACGCCGGCGGTGGAAAAGCCTCTTGTCTGGGAACATTACCCATTTCTGGTTTGGGAATTCTTTTTGACAAGTGACAAGGAAGGTCTCTGCAAATGAGATAGGCGTTCGGTCCCGAAAGCCACTATGGCCGAACTTTCACTCACCCACCTGCGGAACTATACAACAGGAGGGGCACTCCAGAGCAAACAACAACTCAGGAGACGACCTCTTCCCTACACGCAACGGACATTTCCGCTGCTACGGGCAGGCAAACGCCCTCAGTTGCCATGCAGTGAGACGGACTGAGGTTAAGAAGGAGTTTCTTCCAGAGGCAAATTCGGACTGTAAACGCCTATTTCTCACCAGGGACACACTCTACAGAAACGTCTTTCTTATATTATTTATTATGGTGTAAAATTTAAAAGATGTGGGGTATGGTTGGTTTATTGAATTTTGTTGGGTTGTTTTGTGGTGTTCCTTAGGCGTAGCATTGACACTTTCATTTTCTACGCACATTCGTATGGTATGTGACAGTGAATAAAACTTGACTGATTGATCTTGACATATTATTTAATTGTGGTAGTAGGAACACGGATCGGTTTTTTGTAGTAAATGCATTACTATGTTCTGTTGCTCGCTGAAGCAAAGCAAGAATTTAAATGTTGCCGATATCAGGGACACACGCACAATAAAAACCGCACGAAACTGAACGACATCAACTAAAGGGCGTCCACGGTGGCACGGCGGTCAAAGTCGATGGGTTTTACAGAAACTTGCCCAGCGCGGACCAGGTTCAATCCCAACTAGGGTGCTGTCTGTATGGAGTAAGACACTTCTCGCCGTGATCTGCGGGGGTTTTTCTCTCGAGCCTATTCGGTTTCCCTCCCACACACCCCAAAGACGTGCAGGTTTTGTAGGTAAGTGGCTTGGGAATAGTGTCAAATTGACACTAGTGTGTAGGATATGTAGTTGTGCCGGGAGATCGTCTTTGCGTCGGGGGCATGACTCGAGGGGCGACAGTGTCCGGTTTCCGTGACTGTCATTCTCAAACCCGAAATACTCAAATACATCACATTCAACATATGGTGAGGGAGTCCTGAAAAGGGTTAGACCCGAAACGTTGCCCATTTTGCCGTTTGGCGTCTCATAGATGCTGCCTTCACGCCCGCTGATGTCTTCTCCAGCATTTTGGCTACCTTGTATTAAACTCCAGGGATCTAAACTAGATTCAACTGATCATCTCTAAAACTATTAAGCTGCAGGTTCACCTCCTCATAGTTGATCAACATCTCAGGACGCATTTTTGTTGCACTTGCTCTTTTCTGATTTCATTAGACGTGATAACAACGTGGAAACAGGCCCTTCGGCCCAACTTGCCCACACTGCCGTTCAACATGTCCCAGATACATTTTCCCCAGCCCCAACACTTACACTATATCCCTCTAATTACATGTTTCTCCTCCACCGCACCTGTGCTCATTTACCATGCTGTCTTCATTTACGCAGTGAAATAGTTTGTATTTTGATGGGCGGGAAGGAATGCAGATGGGTTTATGCGGGAGGATAAACCCAAAGCGCTGTGAGTGACCCACGCGGGACATGGCCAGCCATTTTATCTGGAGAAAGAAAACAATAGGTGATGTTTCAGGTAATAACTTCTCTCATGATTTGCCCGTATCGTCTTCCAGACTTTAACTCCACTTCTGCCTAGCCATTTTGGCCCATCCATCCCTCTTCAATTTACCTTGTCCTATTTCCCATTGTACCTGTCCAACTGTTTCTAAAAACCATTGGGGACAGTTCCCAGCCACTCAACTACCTTCCTACGGCAGCTCTGTTACATACCACCCAACAACTTTGTGTGAAAAAGTTACCCTCGATTAACATTAAGCTATTTTCCCCTTCATCCTTACATAGAAACATGAGAATTAGGCTGCAGGACGTACGGCCATCGAACCTCGATGCCTGCACCGCCTGCTAACTAGGATCAGATTCTTGACAATCCCAACTCAGTATCCCGTACCTGACCTCTCTGCATACCCCCTGATCCCCTTATCCACAAGGGCCACATCTAACTCCCTCTTAAATATAGCCAATGAACTGGCCTCAACTACCCTCTGTTGGCAGAGAGTTCCAGAGATTCACCACTCTCTGTGTGGAAAAAGTTTCTTATCATCTCCTGTTTTCAAGTGACTTTCCCCTCTAGTCCTTATTATGCTGTGACCCCCGTCCTGGACCTTTCTTCCCTATACGAATCGGGGAACATCTGCCTGTTCATCATAGCCTGTCCTAATCCCCTTAAGACATGTTGTTAAGTTTTCTATGAAGATAGCACCCTCAAATCTCCTAAATTCTAAGAGTCTAAACCTTAATGTTTTTTTCTTGAAAAAAAATATTTATAACCTATGTCCTCTGGTCCGCGATTGCCCCGATGCTGGGCAAATGAAACTCATACCGATCATAGTCCTCTCATGATGTTATCCACACTTCTATAAGATCAGCCTCATAGATGGATGATTTCAAATGTAAAGGAGTCTGAAAGCAAGAATCTGTATTTTTTCATTATTAACCTCAACAACATTATATACCCGAATAATATCAATACAGTCACACGCTTTGCGGTTTATATTGGAGTTTAAGGTGGTTGGATACAGTGACCTGCCCCCCGGCCCCTCGGTACGCTTCCTGACCAGCCGTATAACCCGTAAACTTCAGTTCTATCCTACACATTTCGAGTCAGTGTTTTCAGAAGCCAATAATTTTCTTACATTAATAATGCAATTGTTGGACCGTGGGTGGAGGAAAACGGACAGCCACAAAGGAGGGGCTTAAATCCCATCATCTGGGTAAACAGGGTTCGCCCCTTCCGAGAACGTTTTAAAACTCGTGATAGACCAGAACCCTGTAGTCAGGATTTTTGATCGAACCCGGGTCAATCGCGCCTGTCGAGGTCAGTATCCTGCGATCTCTACCGCTGCCTCGCCACCTGTGCTGCTCTTCGAACTTTAGTGAATCTTTGCGATGCCATGATAAAGGGGTTCGAATCAATGGAGGGTCATCCGGTACTTGTACACTCACTTAGCTGACATGTTAGAAGCAAAGTGTGTAAGATCCAGGATATATGTAGATGCTTGGTGGTTAATACAGTAGACACCAAGATGATGGGTAAACTTCAGCGGGAAACTCCGGCAGCATCTCGGAGAGACAGGATTTTTTTATTTGTTCGGTGATTTTCGGGTGCCCGCGACCTTATTTATAACCTAATAGAATGTTTCGACCCTCCTGACTCTCAGTGAAATGGCTCTCACCCCGATCCGTACCCATGCCTTTTCGCCAGATGTTGCTGCGCCTGATCCTCGCTGTTTCAGGTTATTACTCCTAGCTATCTTGTGTCGATGTTATCCCCAGAGATCAGAGATAGTGTTTAAAGTTTCAGTGAAACTCTCTACGTTACAGTGTATCTGATGCTTCCTCATTCAATTGTCTCGCGGAGTGGCTTTGGTCGGCAACTTGAGCGTCCAGGAGCGGAAAAGACTGCCAACCAACAGTTTGTTAAAACCCTGCGCCCCCCTGGAATCCACTGGCTATGAACCTCACCCTAACCATACGAGGGGATCCTATAGCAGTCGCGCTGCAACTCAAAAAAGGCTGGCAGCATCATCCAGGACCTTCCAAACCCAGACTGGCCACTACCCACTCTTCCCCGCTACCTTCAGGTAGAGGGCACAGGAGCCCTGAAGACTGCAACGTTCAGGTTCAGAATAGTCTGCTTTCCAACGCATCAGGTATTCAAAACTAACTTCAAACAAATTTACTGCTGATTCATTTTAAATACGATGCACCTTACCTCTGTTATTTATTTGGTGTGTGTGTGTGTGGTGTGTGTGTGTGTGTGTGTTGTGTGTGTTGTGTGGGGGTGTTTTTGTCGGTGTGGTGTGGTGTGTGGTGGGGGCTATATACTACTTACGATCTATATGTGTATATTACAAGGGCATTTAGGACACACTGATATGTCTGGATTCTGCCCTTCCTATATTCTGTGTGCTGGTAGCACATGCAGAATGTCCAGTCTATATGGGACACATGAAATAAACTCGTCGTGAATCTTGATAATGATTTTTTCACAACCACCACTTTCTTTGTCTAAATCCCCAGGGTTGCGGACTCTGATACAAGGTGCATTGTGTTCAGCTGTCACAATTCTGCATCGTATTTTATGTGGGTCAAGCCTCAGGGTGCAGAAACGAGTCTACACAGTAGACACAAAGGCTGGAGTAACTCAGTCGGGATCAGGCAGCGGCGCTGGTTTAGGGAAGATCCCTTCATCGCGGGGCACGTTTTTCTGGTCGGGACCCTTAATGTGGGGAGAGCCCAGAACCGGGTCACGTTTAAGATATAAGGTGGTAAGCCATTTTAATAAGGGATGAGGAAACATCTTTTTCTCACAGTTAGGAGTGGCGTATTTTGCCGTCTGTGGAACTTCTCTGCCTCATTTTGATGGCGGTTTCTCAGGATACTTTCACGATTCGAGAGCGGATTAGTGGGCTCTAAAATCATAGAATGTCAGTGGGGTTTATATCGGGGAGAATTAGAACGTGCTTTTAGGAATGGGGGTACTGAGTGGGGGATGATTCAGCCATGATTCACATGTATCACTGGCCAGTGCTGGCTCGAGGGCCCGAATGGGCCTATCTTACACTATTATCCTATTAAGACTGCCAGCAGCGGGATTTTTTTGAGGGGACATCAGAGATAAGGAAGGCGTAAGTCTTTCGGTGTGTATAGTGTGAGAAAAGGACATCAAAGCGGATGGGAATCAATGGGGAAAATGTAGACAGAGAGATATTGTTACGTTGGGCAGATGAAAACGATATGCAAACAGAGATTAAATGCTACTCCAGGACACCAGTCAGATTGGTCGGAGAACTGGGGAAGTCTGGTGAGGAAGGAACGGAAGATGCTGTTTTACAAGCGAAGAAATGACCACAAAATAATGCTGCCTGTCCCGCTGATGTTTTACTCCTGCTTTTTGGGTCTGTATTCGAATTAGGATCGAAGGGTCCCGATCTTTCCCGTTAACGTAACTACATTCCTTTCTCCCAATTGATGTGCTGCCCACCGAGTATGATCGCCAGCTCTCTGTCAGCGTAAACAACGAAATTTCTGCCGGTCACCTTTTCATATACCACAACATTTCGTTCGACCAGAATCGCGTCTGGAAGGGGTTTTGTGAAGAAACATGATAGAGAAATGATTTTGGACCATCAGTATCCATTATCACTCTTTTTTAGTTTTAAAAACTTTTTACCTACAACTTAGTATAAATTCCTTCACCTTATGTGTGCGGGGCCAGTGAAGTCGCGTTGGGCAGCCCCCCACTCACCGGGACAGCGGCCCTCCTGACCCCCTGCGTCTTACTTTAAGGGCCGTTGCTCGCTGGGCAAGTATTAGCAAAATCACGGCCAGAAGGGCAAAACCAAAGCCCCTTTCTCCGAACAAGTTGGTGTAAAAAAAACTCTGCGGGTATTTTTTCAGACAAGAACCTTGTGTAAATGTAATTTGTTTAAAGGGGGTGCGGGGTGGGTGGGCGGTTGGGGGTGGGGGGGGGGGGCGTTGTACTAATAGTAGCTGAAGGGTGCCATTAAGTTTGAGATGTGTTCCAGAGTGTCCGTCTTCAAGGGAGATGCTAACAATGCATTTATGTTGTCTCTGTTACTGTACACTGACAATGACAATAATTAAAAATGAATCTGAATCTGAATCTGAGAGTTTTGTTGACTATCATGGGTGGTGAATAGTCGTGGAGGAATCACTACACATACACACACACACAGACCACACACGCAGCAGACCAGACCACTTATTTGGCAATGTGTTTGACGTGAGAAGGCACCGCTGGACCGCTTCACTGCTCACAGCATCGTTACAAGGACAGCTGTAACTGCGGGGAATTAATTTGTGTTGCGTTGAGAGACACACAGCGGGCAAACAGGCCCGTCGGGTTTCCTCCCCCAGTCCGTCTACCCGACTCAGCGATTCCCCACAATAATCACTACATACTGCACAATTTGACTCATGGTATACCAAGACTCATTAACATACAGCCTTGTGGTGTGGGATAGAACCTGCAGGACTGCTGGTGTGCATCGAATATACACACAAAGTGCTGAGTAATCAGTGGGACAGGCAAGTCTCGGAGAGGAGGAACCTATGGGGGCGTTTAGGGGTCACGAGGACTGGTCTTCATGAATGATGTCAGGTGTGTAGTGGGGGTGCAGAGATAACGGATGTGTATAGATGAAAATAGTGTAAGGTGTGCAAACAGAACCAAAAGTGGTCTCGAACCCAAAACGCAACTACACTCCTTCCATCCAGAGATTGAGCGACCTGTCCGCCTGGCTACTCCAGCACTTTGAGCCATCCTCCGGTTATTTATAAACAGCACCGCTTCAGTTTCCTTCCCACACATGTGTCACCACGTTGAAGCTGCTGGAAATGGAGGGCTTTACTATAAGGAGAGATGAGAGAGGAGTTGTGTGCTTGGATTATAGAAGGTCTGAGGCTGTGACTTTTATCGAATTATGGAGGCCACAGAGAGGAGATGTGAGTAGTACAGATTGTATTGTTCCCCGTGGTATTAGGGCGGAGTGCTGAGTCAAAGAATAGTTCCTGGCCAGGCAATCGGCAGTGTAGGACAAACAGGAAAAAATCTATAGTTGAAGCAGGATGCTGTAGTTCCGTTTGAAGAGGCCTGTCAGCGGTAACAGTTGAGTTGTTTGGGACAGATGACACTCCAGGATTAACAATGGATTAAACCATTTTTCAAGAGTCATAGAATCACGACCGCTCGGAAATCCAGGACCTTCAGCCCACAACGATTACCATTGCATTCACCCCGATACTAGAAAGGTCCTAACCACATACTACAAGATGAGGGGACACTTTATAGAAACATACAATATTCTTGAAGGCGTTGGACAGGCAAGATGAAGGAAAAATATTATTCCGATGTTGGGGGAGTCAGAACCAGGGTGTCACGGTTTTAAGAATAATGGGGGAAAGCAAATTAACTTCGAATTATGACATTCGGGGGGGTTGGGGGGGGTGGTGGGTGGGGGGTTGGGGGGAGTTAGAGTGCACTAAGTCGTGCACGTGGAGAGTAAAGTGTTATTGGGGCCTTCCATCACAGCGATCTGTGAGGATGTTTATGTAAATTATGTTGTGGCTGTGGGTTAGATGTGTCTGTAAGATCTGGTACTGCCCTGCAGAAATACGGTCATTTCGTTTGGACCTAAAATCGGGGTCCATAATGACAATAAATGTGCTCTTGTATCTTGTATTTTAGTGTGTGAGTATTGCGGATTAAAGCATTCTTCAACCAGATGAGTGTTGTCGTATGTGGAAATTCTGACTGCCACAGAATGGCAGTTGGAGGGACAATTCACTGGATGTTTTCAAGAGGCTGAGAGTTTAGATTTTAGCTCTTTAGGGCTAACAGAATCAGGGATACGGGAGGGAAAAAGCAGGAACGGGCTTCGGTCTTTTTGTTTGGTATGATTTTGGATGATTAGCCATGCTCATATTGTATGGCTGGTGCTGGCTCGAGGGGCCGAGATGGCCTCCTTTCATGCACCTATTTTGGTCATATTGTTTCCTATGACAAACTCTCTACAAATCTCCTGCTTACAAATTAATAAGCGGCGTGCCCGGGTGTGAGAAGGTTTGGTAGACGTTGCCTTTTGCATTATCGCCGCCAGAGTCCTGGGTAAACTGCCGGACCAAGGTGCTTGTCCTGGGTGGATGTATGCACGTACTCACCTGTACCCGTCGTTGTGTTTACTATGATGGTTAGCTGGAATACTCCAGCGGGCAGGGCAGCATCTCTGGAGAGAAGGCACTATTTTTCGGGGCGACGTTTTGGTTCTCGGGACACTTATTTACACACGAAACAAACTCCATCAATCATCCTGACTCTCCAGAGATGCTGACTGTCCCGTTGACGTTACTCCAGCCTTTTCGCGTTGGTATACCGTCGGTGTTAAACCATTGTCACCTGAAGTCCATTCCTAAACAGGATTTAACCAGTGCGTTGAAACTAGTTCTCCCGATAGCAACTCGGATTTTAAGTGTTGATGTTATTTGTCACCAGTGGAGATAGCTAACCAAGTTCAGTGGAAATTAAAGACCAACTTACCTTTTATGATTATTTGAACTCAAACTTTATCCACAGAGAAAAACAGATTTACTAGATAAAGGGAATATTCTAGTGCAAGATATTAAACCTCTGATCAAAGATGGTCCGAGGTTTCTCCAATTGAGGTAGAGATCAGTAGGTCGGGGCCGTCTGTAGTTAATGGTAGGATGGTTCCGTTTGTGCCCTTCGATATACAGCGGGAAAGGACGAAACCGATAATCTCTCTTTACTTATCTTGGGTGATCTCTAACAAATCAGGGAGCATATCCGATTCATTATTCGAAGTTATTTTGGCCGACACAATAATTAGAGACAACCATTGTAGAGAATTTCTCAAACCCAAAAAACCAAATCTCCGACTGTAAATGTTTTTGCTGCACGGTAGTTCATGAAACATGGTTGAACAGCGCGGAATCCCAAGTTCGATTTGCCGACTCCCATAAGATTGAGGGGGAACAATCATAAGGAAAATATATTTCTAACCATTTGCAACTAAACCTCCCTTTGAAAAACTCTAAACCGCGATGGCAAAGCCATGAGAGTCTCATGTCACTCTGCACTTTCTCTCTGGCGGGCTGATGATTTTGAGATTTTTGGAGAGGTCTCCCCCACCCGGACGGTCTTTCTACCCGGTATAGGCGAGGTAATTTAGGGAAAACATCCAGCATTTGTTAGTAATCGGAAGCATAACACATCACCTACAAAGAATGATTATTATCATTTAGCAGAGCTAGCTCCAGCTCCGGCTTCACGGCCCGTGCCCCGTCTCACAGCTGCCGCCTTGTGTAGGCCGGTCTAACCAAACACATAAGTCTGATAGCTCCAGCAAAACTTCCTCTCCTGAAATATAAAGCGGGGATGAGTGCAGGGGGTCTTTCCCGGTGGGGTGATTGTGGGAGAGGTGGTTTAATGTTGGCGCAAGCGTTATACTCGGACGCCAATTGCGGAGGAAAACAAAACCTCATGGCTGGTAAATGTCTGTTCAGTGGTTTCAGGGCATTAAATTTTTCAAGTGTTACTATAAAAACCAGACTTCTATCCCACATTATCCTTCTTGGCTTCTTCACTTCTCCATATCCTCCCCCTGTCCCACTCCCTCTTGTTGGCCCTTTCTCCATTCTCCCTCCACCAAGGTGAGTGTGTGTGGTTTTTGTGGGGGGGGGATTGAGTTTGAGTATAGGCGGTCGTTAACTCTTCATCTCTCACCTACCCTTTCCACTTTTGAAGCAAAGATCCCATAGCTTAGAGACCTTTGCACATTTATTGGGAGCAGCGGCCCGAGGGGATGGAGAGCTGTAGGTTGCATCAATATTCACCCACTCCACCATCCCACTCCACTGCACGGCGTCGATAGGGTAATCAGTACATTCAATATGCCCGGACATGTTGTTTTTTGCAATCTTCTCCGGGGGTTGGGAACGGGGAGAGGACCCGGCGGGTCATGCTGAAAAATTGAATGCCTGCGGGAGATAGAACGGGAATGAAATGCAAAACCGAGCTTGGATCCAAGGGATACATGGGTGTTTTAAGGTGAAAGGAAAAGTTTGGTTAAAACATAGAAAATAGGTGCAGAGGAGTAGGCCATCCGGCCCCTTCGAGCCCTGCCCAATCGCCATTCAATATGACATCCAATCCCTAGTATACATCCCTTTTGGGGGGGGTACTCTCTACATACCCCCCCCCTCTATACCAGTAGTCACTAAGGGGCTCAACATCTAACTCCCTCTTAAAATATAGCCAATGAATACCTGTGGACTCAACTACTTCTGTGCAGAGAGCTTCACAAAGATTCCACACTCTCTGTTGTGAAAAATGTTGTTCTCATCTCGGTGCTGAAAAGACTTCCCCCTTACACTTAATTGGCGACCCCGTTGTTCGGATTCTTCCACCTCAGATTAATAGGAATCTCGAGGGGTGGACCTATTTTCACACAGGGGTTGGTGGTGGGTGTCCGTATGGAATTTGAGCTGCCGGAGGAGCGTTAGTTGAGGCTGGGGACCTCTAACCCAATGACTTACAAAAGAGATACGGCAGGTACAAGATACAAGAGTACAAGATAAGATTTAATTGTCACATGTGCGCCAGATAGGCACAGTGAACACTGAATTCCCATATACAGCCATACAATAAAAAGGTAAAACGACTGACTCACCAACTACACTATAGAATTTAACACAAAAAACTTATTCCCTCACACAGCAGAATCAAAGTTCCCCACTGTGTGGGAATTGGCACAAAGTCAGTCTCTTCCTCCCACTATTCCTCGTGGCCAGGGCCCCTCGCCCGTGCCCTTCCGACCAGTTGCAGCAGCTAAGGGAGGCCCCGATGTTCAGGAGCCTCCGCTCGCCGGGGATGAGATACACAGTCCGACGTAGGGGGCTTGCGGGACGTCCTCAGCGTGCGGGTGGACACAGAGTCGGCCCCCATCATTAACCGGATCACTGTCGGCGGCTCCAATGTTTGCCTTGTTACGTGAGTGCCGGTGGAGATCTTTTGCTGCTGTAGGCCCTCTGCAAGGCGCCCCAAGACTCACGATGGCGGTCAGCACACGGTACATGGAGGGACAGGTTTGGAGGGATCAGGATATAAGGGACCAAGCGGCAGGCAGGTGGGACTAGTGTAGCGGCGGACATGTTGTTGGGCCGAAGGGCCTCTCTTCCACACTGTTTCAATCTGTAAACAATCGTTATGGATGAAGTCTCTTCGCCCTGCCCCACCTTTGAATTTCCATTTCAAATAAAACAGCTCCAATGCAAGGACATCCTAGAAGAAGACCAGGAGTCCGATCCCGGAAACGTCACCATTCCTTCTCTCTGGAGATCGCATGCCCTTGTCCCACTGAATTTACTCCAGCAGTTTTTTTTTAATAAACCTGTGTCTGCCAGTCCGCTTTCTCCTCCTATTAGGGGGGGGGGGGGGGGGGGTTATGGAGCAATGTGGATTATGTGCAGGTAGAAAGGTATGGTTTATTTGCATCATGTTGAGATCAGATTGTACCCGTTCCTGCTACTGGACTGGTCTATTGTAATGTTCAAGACTGTCTTTTCCGTGCATTTCGTTTCAATGCATTTCGTTGTCGAATGTATTTCGTTGTCTCTGTACTGTACACTGACAATGACAATTAAAATTGAATCTGAATCTGAAGAAGGAACTGCTGGAAAATCGAAGGTAGACAAAAGTGCTGGAGAAACTCAGCGGGTGCAGCAGCATCTATGGAGCGAAGGAAATAGGCAACGTTTCAGGCCGAAACCCTTCTTCAGATTCTTCTATGGAATGAATGACTTGATTGTCTCAGTGCTTACCCAAAGTATACAAATAGTGGCCACCAATTTGTACTAGGGCCAGCTCTGTGTGAGGACTGGCCTCCACACTCAATCTCTCCTGACAGAGTTGTAGATGCTGGTGGGAAAATTATGGCCTGTCGTCCAGTGCCACAGGTCACTGCTCCGATTTCCTCCCACATCCCAACATCGGGATAAGCGCGTGAGACATTTATCCTACTTCAGAATTCCAAAGTGACAGGAGAAATGGACGTAGTAGATAGAAACGAGAAACTGAAGGGACAACAACAGCCAGAGTGCTTGGCGAACATTGGCCGTTTGCTCACTGCCTATGCATTTCATCAATCCAGTAATGGCATTATTTGTGGGGTTTTTAAAATCCTTTGGCATCTAAAAAGTTTCAGAAGTGATAAATCTGGCTGTAAAATTTTAAAATCGCCCATGGTTCTCAAGTGGGTTTTTACATACAAAAATTAAAGCCACCTCCGAAGCAAAATTTACAACCAGATTTATCACTTCTGAGACTTTTAGATAACCAAAGGAATCAAGAAAAAACAAAATCAATGTCTTTACTTCGTTGAGGAAATGCACGTGAGCAAAGGCTTGATAATTCCCAATATTTTTCAATCCGATATCGCTGCCCACGGCCAATGTTTTCGCCAAGCACTTTAGCCTGTTGTTGTCCCTTCAGGCTCTGCTTCTCTTTACACTTCATTTCGCTCCCTTCCGTTTGGAATTATGAAGCCTTGGGCACTATGTCTCTCACACTAATACCCCGACTCCCACTATTTTTTTTTACAGCGCAAAAATACAAAGCACATTTTTGACGCAGGATTATTGCCGTTTTTTTTTCAACAGGGTAGGAAAGTACAATGCCTTTTTGCTTAATTTAACATATACCGCCTGACAGCCTTGGCCATTGTCCCTCCATGGATGGACTTGCATGCGGGGGGCATCCATGTGTCAAGCCCTATGCACTCAGTGACCTTACGTAGAAACACCCACTATAGGCCGTAGATGGCGCCGTAAAGTTGACTGTTGTAGGTCCCCCTGTTTTTTATAGACTCGTGTCGGCGTTTTACTCTGGGTGCTGCGGTTTCGCTCCCACACTCACACATTCCAAAGAGTACAGGTGTGGTAGGCACCTGATCAGCTAGAGTAAAAATTGTAAATTGTTCCTAGTGTGTGTGCTAGGATAGCTGTTACTAGTGTATTCGGATATGTATTTCGCTGAGTTGGCCATGGCCATCTCGGTGCACCAAGAATAGGCCTGTTCACCCATGTATCTCTCTAAAGCCTAACGAGTCCGTGATTATGAGTGATCTGAGGGCGAGCGTGCACTTTTGCCAACAAAGGTCGGGTGTATGGAACAGCTTGCCCATGAGTGCCGACGTGGTATAGTTGCCAGGCTGGGACTTTTATCCCAGGACGTTAAAGAAAACAGTATAGACAGGACAGGATTTGGAGCGGATTATGAGCAGCAAAACACGGATGATCCTTGCGTCAACATAGGACTTCGTAGGCGCGAAGAGCTCGTCCTAAATCTTTCAAATATAATTTTAATTTCAGTTTCTTAGCCAACTTATTGATTTGACCCTGCTGTGGAAATTGTGCATAAAGTCTCAAACGGAGGCCCATGGGATCTATGTCCACAACGTACTCATCTGCCTTCCATTTTTCTACTGGCAAAACTCATGGTGAGAGACGACAGACATAAGTAACCGCAGTCGTAGAAATCATGATTTTTTGAAAAAACACAAAAGTGCTTGGAGGATACTCGGCAGGCCATGATTCAGCCATTTACTGGGTTATGGAAAAACATAGGACCAATATTGACGGCGCTGGGGACCTTTCTTTCAGTTCTCCAACAGAACGACACCCCAATTGAACCATGACAAACAATTTTGACTATTCAAACCTTAAGCACCTTGAATCTGAATGAAGGTCTCGACCCGAAAACATACACCCATTCCTTCTCTCCACTAGATGCTGCCCTGTTACCGCTGAGCGTTTCGTCTCAGCATGTTTTTGTCATAGCTTGATTTCTTTAATTATCGCTATTAGCATTTTTTTCAATCTTTCATTCCTCTTATTCTTCTTTCATTAGTCGCGATTCTTCGCTCCTGCTTGTATCATATTGGAATATTTCACCTCAAGATGTCTAGAATGGTTATCAGTCCTGTCTCTCTTCCTATCTGGTTTACCTTCCCGTTATCCAACTCTGGCCCCCTGTATCATTTGCCAACACTAATGGACCTAGACGTAATGTCTTTGGGTATGCTAAACCTGGGTTAAAGGAGTAGTGAGTGGAGTAGGTCAAAACGGTTCTCAACTTCGAAATGCCACCGTATCCATGTTCTTGGAGATACTGTCTTAAGGGGTCTCGCGGCGCGTTTTTGATATTACCAAGTGGGGGGGGTGGGGGGGGTTTGGTTTTTGGTTGTTGGGGTTTATGAGCGAAATTCTATAACCATGGCTCGGTGGAGGGACTTTTTGAAATTTATCCGCATATAAACATGCATGGGTTAGATAAATGTGATTTCAATGTTGTTTTTGGGTGAAGCGATTTTTTGTCCCCCGCTGAGTACTCCCACGCTCATTTTTGTGTCTATCTTGGACTCAATACCTTTCGGCAGCCGTTATTACAATAAATGGTGTCACGAGCATGTTGAAAAATAACTAAATGGTTGCGATGATTGTATCACTACTGAGTTCTCTGTACGATGTCACTAGCAAGTAATGGTAGATTTCATATGCTGATGTATACAAATTACCGCTCTCATTTGTACAGGTATTTTGTCCCTAGCCATTCAACCTATGTTGAAAACAATGAAACTGGTACATTAGTGAATCAATTAGATCTTCAAAAATTTGAAGGTCATTTTTCTGAACTAATTCTGACCTAAAGATTTAAAGCGGAAACAATACTAAAGATCAGGGGCTTCCCAGAAATACTATGGTCCCAGAAGGATAGTTTACATTCCAGGTGTTTTAACCGATAAAAAATGGGCTGATACTGCCAGAAATTAAAAAGCCTAGACAGTACTTGGAAATATTAGAAATTACATTTGTAAAAATGGAACAATCGTCCATGATTTTAATAAAATGGATGTTTCCGAAATATACAAACACAATTCAATAATTTCTTTTTTTTCTTTAACAAAATGTTTTAAAAAGTCAAAACACAATACAGTGTTTAATAAAGGTGAAAATTTAGAACAAAATAAGCTAAGTCATGTAAGGGTTTCCTGTTGACTCTATCCTTTCTCCTTCGCCCCCCCCTTTACCCACGCTCAGGTCTTCCTTGAGTTTGGATGGTGTTATAACTTTTGATCAAGGTACATCCTCCAAAAATGGCCCCCAGTGATGGTCAAAGCTCACAGTGGCACCTCGACACTTAAAGGAGAATGGTTGGACCATCTGGTTTACACAGGAGACGCTGCCTGGTTAGGTAGGATTTTATATGATTTGGTGGTTGCTCAAGTTCACGACCTCTAGTAGAGCAGAGATGATCACTTTCGATATGCAGAACTCGTGAACTGTTAATGCACAAGGACTGTGGCACCTTTATTAAGTGGGAGGCACTACCAGCAACCACAGTTGGGGGGGGGCAGGGAGTAGTAAAGGAAACCATTATGCCAGCAGCGGAACGCATTTGTCTCCGTTCTATAGACTGGACCTGTGTGGATGTGGAAATAGAGGATCATCTGCTTCCTTATCACCAATTCGGGGGAACTGAATCCGCCCATTTCGCTTGGGGCAGATTTGTTATAAGCCAGTGTTTATTTATATTGATTCTCTAACTTCAGAAACCCGCTTCACTATCTTCCTCTACTCCCTTCCCACCACCCAAATCTCGTTCTAACCTAGCAACAGCAAACAGTTGCCCGTTTCCTTTTATTATGTTATCTTTTTTGCATCTTTGCACTTCATTTGTTCTACTATCTCTCCACTCACACATGATCATCTCATCTGTTTCCATAATACATCTTTTATGGACGGGGTTTCGAACCTAAACTGTCACCCATCTTTTCTCTCCAGGGATGTCTGCCTGATGTTTCACTTCCATCATTTTTTGTGTCGAAGCTTAACGTGGTTTTCCTGAAGAGACCACCTTTCTCCAGCTTTACTTTCATTAACCCCCTCATATGCCTCATCGTCACTATCCTGGATATGTGGGGGATGCATGATTTCCACCCCCCCTATTGTGTCCATATCACCAAAGACAGTGGCAAGAAAGGACAAGAGGATCTGCCATAAATGACAGACTGTCGACCTTATCATCCCCCTATTGAAACTAAAGGGCCCTGTCCCACGTGCATGGCGATCTTCATGCATGCTTGGCAAGCTTGCCGACCAAACCTAGAAGCGGTTGGGGTTCCTTCGGTTCGCGCGTTGAGGTCGAGTGACCTTGAGTTGGACGTGAGTCCTTCGATCTGCTTGCGAACTCGTGCCGCGGAACGTTCGCACGTGACGTTACGGCTTTGTTTGAGGACGCTGCGCTTACGTCCGTCGACGGCTTTTTGGCTGCGGGCCGTTGTGGACCGCTTATCCGCGCTGGGTAATTTTGAACTATTTTTGGGGTCAGGTTTCGGTAAAGCCCCGCGCGAGGTCCTGTGCCCAGTCACATTCGGCTCGTTGCGGATCGAGGTGGGACATGGCTAGCGTATTGCCGTACGGATCAACGGACCACGTTATGAGGTCTTTTTTGCAGTTGCAGCAGGAGTCGCTCACTGTGGTGGGACAGGCACTTTTACGAATAGTGACAAGATTTTGATTTACCGTGGTATGTGGAGAGGAGGTTCTCAACTAGTGGGAGAGTGACTATATTTGTTTAGTCACAGCCTCAGAATTAAGAGACGTGCCTTTAGAAGGAGATTGAGGAGGAATTTTTCGTTAGCCCAGAGGGTGGTGATTGATCTGTGCGTTTTTTTCCCCCCCATTTGGTCCTCAGCAATTTTTCGGTTATATTTACTAAGGCAGTTAGAGATGATAGCATCTTGATTAGTTATGGTCATGAGGTTAGAGAGCTGGAGAATGCGTAGGAGTGGAGTTCCAGGAGAGTGTAGATCCAGCCCTTATGATTGAATGGCGAGTAGACTTGATGGGTTCCGATTGGCTCTGAATTTGCTCTTATAGCTTAAACTTATACCAGCCAGGATAAAGGGCACAAGGTGCGGAGTGATGAGTGGGTTAGTCCAGGAGTACTGCTGCTGAGTTCTCTGCATGCCTCACTGTGTGCTTCTCCAGTGTTGTATTGTCTATTGTGCATCACCAGAATAGCAGGTTCATTGTGTCCACCAGTCCCCCCCGTATCCTAACCAGGACACACGGAACACATTGGCCTCTTTGATTCGGCCAAGACCCTTTTTTCTGACTGTGGATTGAGACTATTTTAATTAACGTTGAAGAGTTACTAGGCAAAGTTTGCCTCAGTCATCATGAACCCATAATGGCTGATTTACTGCTCCGACAGTTAGCCAATCCTACATACAAAAAGTCTTTTAAGTAAGGAAATGATAGAGTATAGCTTGCACCTGGATCAGGAACCACCTTCTAGCTGGGAAAGCCCGGGTCTGCAGTAGATTTGCTCCCAAAAATGTAAATCGCAATACAACCATTACAAATATACAGCTCAATCAGCCAAAATGTTGGCCAGTGCGGCCATTATTTCTGAAGATTACATATCCTGCTATCATCGTAAAAAACCTTCTTGCTTTTGGCCCATACTGACCTGAAAATTTGACTCTCTATCTCCCCTTTCGTCTCCACAGATGCTGACTGCTCTTTTTGAAGATACTGCTGGGTGTCGCCACTTGGTTTTCCCAGTGTATGATTATTAGTTCTGGATTGTTGAATTTGCAGTTGCGAAGGTGCATTGCATATTGGAGTTAACCCATTGTAGTCATGGTAGGCAATTGCAAAATCCCCTGGGAAGCAGCTCGTCCAGTTTGGAAGTGTGTGTTGCATTACATAGTACTGAGTCACCTGGTTTCACGTTTGTTAGCCTCTCGTTTTATACTCCCATATCTCGTTTCGAGACTCATTATTCTTGGTTACAGGACTATATTTTGGTCATTTGGCCCTTTATCTGGCCTCACTACATGGTATTGGACACTATTCTCTGCTTCCTCGTAGCCTCAACAGCCCTGGAGGATGCTTGTCTTGTTTCCTAACACATTTTACAGATGTATGGCATAATTTGTCTACTTGTTATTAAATTCTTATTATATATATTTTATTGTTTAAACTACAAACTTTCTCATCTCTATTGCTCTTCACTAAAGCTGGTCGCATCTGCCAAATGGAAACAGCCTGTTTAATGGGATGAGTTCAGGACGATAAATTTCTGTTAAAGACAAATACCTATGCTCATATAAAGACCACCATGTACGGAATGATCCCGCAGCAGGGCAGGCCAGCATCTTCGGAGAACTACATGTTCTCAGTTCGGGACCCTTCTCCCTTCGGACGTGGCCCTTTAAGTCCATGGGGCAACGGGGGGAAATAATTGGCACAATGCGGGAAATCTGAAACAAAATTATATAGTTTAAAAATGCTGGGGAAGTATCAGCCCCGTAATTTATCCAACCACGCTCCGAGGCAATCAGAGATTGGAAAACTGTAGCCTTGACTTTCACATTGCAGACCTCAGATATGGCCAATATACGGCCTGCCATGTTGCATTCGTGCCTACTTGTGTCTGTTCTTGCTGAAGTCAAAGCTCAAGGAATTTTCATGGTCACTCTCAGGACAACATGACAATCACATCTTCTGACTTGACGATGTTGAAATTTGAAGAGATTCTGTTACAGTGTTCTGGTCTCTCACGAGAAAGCTAAGCGGACGGGATTTTAATATTTAAGACCCTCATAGCTTTTTAGCCCGTTAAAGTACACTTCAAGTTCAAATATAATATTAATAATGTGGTGTGTGTTTAATTTATTAAAGTAAGAGATGGGACAGGGAATAAGAGGGAAACGATTTAACTTGGAAGTTGAATTATCTGCAAAGGGTTGAGCTGGGTCAAAGGTCCATCAATAGAGCAGAGAGATTCGAACAGGCTAGGGTGTGATTGCTATTGATGATTTATGTAACTAGCCAGGGTGATTCAGGACAAAATAATCATGTTGTGCTTAAAGTATAACTTTCGGACATAATAGTCCCACACTGGGACATGACTGGTCCACAGTGGTTGTCGTGGTGTTTATTTTGGGGTCAACTTAGTGCAGGATGAATGCGGGTGAGAGGATAAGATTAGATTTCAGCCATTTCGATTGAAATGGCAGGAGTACGTAGTATTGATGGCCGAATGGCCCTCATCGAATAGCAATCAGTTTTTTTTCTGTAAGAAGGGCTCGACCCGAAACTCCTGTCGCCCGATTCCTTCGCTACTAGATGCTGCCTGAACGCTTCCGCTGTAGTTATTCCAGTTCATTTTTCGTCTGCCTTTTTTGATTTTTCCAGTCATCTTGACAGTTACGTCTTATGTGTCTGACTCCTATCACGGATCCTCAAAAATTTCGGGACTGGTGTATGAACGCTTAGCTTTTTGCCCGGGTTAGGGTTTACCATTTAACACAAAGCAATTATGGTAAGGCTAATGGTACCATGTTCAAGAACAGCGTATCAATTCACATCGTAGCCAAAAATCTCTAAAGAAGGTTTGTTAGACAAGGTTTAAGAAGGTCTAAGAAAGTTACTGTTTGGCAAGCACAATCAGTTCCCGGACCTCTTCACGGGCCACCCCCCATCGAGGAGCGGGGAGGTACCCTGCTTGATCGAGCACAGTTTCACAGGGACAGAGAGCATATTGCAGGTAATTGATAACCAGTGACGTGGATTCATTGCCAGGCTCATATACGAAGGATAGTGGATGGCGAAAGCTGCCTAGAACTCAAGTGGAAACAGGAGCAATTTGGTACTTGGTGAGTCATCAAGCAGAGAGAAACGTGCCTTAACCACGAGGCATTTCAAGTACTTTCATAAATTATACGAACCCAACAATCCCTTGTAAGCGGGGCCAATTCTTCTTTGCACCCGAAATGAAGTTTGTAATTGATAGCCATTTTTGAAGTCGGATCGAGCTTTCCAACCATCCCTGGGGTTGTGCGACTATCAACCACAGAGAGGTGACGGATAATAGAACAGAGTTTGCTTTCACTACCATGAGTAAATCTGGGCGTAGTGTCCCAGGACTAAGTACAGCTGGTTTCATGACATTACAGATAAAACCAAAAGCTGAAATTTTATGATCGAGATAATCAAGTTGAACTGCCGCTGTCGGGTTACCACAAAATAAAAGGCCCAATAGGTGCTGGAGGACTTAGCGGGTAAGCAACATCTTGGAGAACATGGTTATGGGTGACGTTTCAGTGATTTAGAAGGATCCTACACAACTGTAACCATCTTTGAAATCTCGTGCTGGATGTTGAAGCTCAATGTATGTGCAATAGGCTATTGCTGGATAGGGGGGGGGAAATTGGTTCCCTGTACTCGCCAGAACTTCAGTACCGAAGATTGAGGTGGGGAGATTTTATCATGAAACTTACAAAATTCTTAAGGCGGTGGTGGGACAGGCTAGATGCCAGGGAAGATGTTCCAGATGTTGAGGGAAGTCCAGAAACAAGTGGACAACAGCTTAATGATCAGGGGGAAATCTTTTAGGACCGGAGCATGAGGAAAACATTTTTCACACAGAGATGTGAATCTGTGGAATTCTCTGCCACAGAATGGTTTTTTAGTTGAGGCAATTCAGTTTCATTGGCTAATTTAAGGGAGTTGGATGATGTGGCCCTTGTGGCTAAAGGGATCAGGGGGTATTTCTATCGGTACGAGAAGGAAGTGTACGGGATACTGAGTGGGGTTCATGATCTTTAGCCATGATCATACTCGAATGGCGTGCAGTCTTCTGATTATGGGCCGATTTTTCATGGCCTACTCCCTGCAATCTATTTCTATGTTCTATGCGGAGAGCCATGGCCTTTAATACTGAATGGGGGATCCTTTTGGTCAATGAGAGAACATTGTTCGAGGGATGCACCACAATTTGCGGCAGGTTTTCCTATGCGTGCGGCGTCTTGTTTTTGGGTGGGGACACCTGAGGACTGAATGCCTTTATTGGCACCATGTCTCCATGACAAGGGTTGATGTTGGGGAGGCACTTGGGAAGTTCCAGCAAACGGTGCTCACCACACTGCTCATGAATGGTTTCTGCTTTGGATCATCCAGACAACTTGTTCATAATGCACCAGCCGCAGAATTCCTACTCCCCCCTGCCATGGACGCACACCATTGCCAAGTACAAACATTTTCCAAAACCCATTTGATTTTGTGCTGCTTGGTATTGTGGAAATGTGATTGGGTGCTATGTTTGATTTTTTTGGGGGGGCAACGAAATTCAATGTTTATAGACTCTGCATAACAATCTCCGCTGCAATGCCAAAATAGATGATCACGATATTCAAGTTTAGTGCAGTTTTGTCATTCACTGTACAGCGCGGAAATTACAGGACCTTCTGCCCCACTTTACGCAGTCCTGCGTTTTCTCCGCACATTACCACTAATCCTATACGAGGGACAATATAAAAAAAAACAATTTATACCAAAGTACCAAATTACCCTACAAACCGGGTAGCTCCTTTTGTTGAGGTCTGGAGGTTTTACCCGATTATGTTTTCAGGGAGAAAAACGTCGACGCAGCAGGTCACGGGGCGAGAGCGTTTTTTGCAAAAAACTTCGTCTACAGATCATGATCGGCCAGAGCCAGGATCCCAGGACACCGGGTTTCTGGGCGCCTGTGAACAATACCAATATCCGGTTGAGATTCACTATGACGCATTGATGCTCACACGAGGCCGCGCAGCCTCTTAGCTGGGAGCTACCCGGGGATTTGCACCTTCTTTCGGAGGTAGAAACAAGAGCCCTCTCCTGTTGGTGTGGTGAGGACAGTGGGTGATACTGGGCCTTGGATCAGAATCCATGACCTTCCAATCATTCCACTCGCACCACGTTTGTGGAAAATTATTAATTCTCCCCTTACACGGACAATTGAGTCACCCTCTGAAATTGTCCGTAATGGGCCAACCTGCGCCCATAAGGGACACACCAGTGACACATGCTTGTTCTCTATTGTCAACCGCTCATAAACGTAACAGATATACAGTCGGACTTAGCATTCGAACGTTCCGTCCAGCTCCTGCAGAAGGGGCTTCCCTAGACTTTTGAATACGCAAGCAGATGTGGATCAACACAGACAACAGAAGAAATGAGGCAGCAAGGAGTCTGGGGTCACCAAAGCAATAAATGGAACCCTCAACAGACCCCTTGGTAAACATCACTTTGGCTTACTAAGAAAGGTGGTCTTGGGCCACTAACTTGTAATTACGCAATTATGCATTGATGTATGTCTTTTCTGTTTTCTTCTTAACTACAAGGCTTGCAGAATATGTGCTTGTCAAACATGAGTTTAGGCAAAAAACACATGTCAATGTATTTCAAGCATATTATGCTTGGTTTCGTGTGGCTACGACACCCGGTTTTTTTGTTATGTATCTATATGTGACTTCAAACTTCTTAAGTTTAACTTCAACTTTTCTTTGCTCTTCTCTATAGCTCAATCCCTCCCCCTTCCGTACGTTCTCGGAACCATATGTCTTTTTTCCATGACTGTCCCCATGCTTTGATTAACTTGATCTTCCTTGTCATTTTCTAGTAGCTAGGGTACAATGGTCTAGTCTACATTTTTCCTTGCTCCGAATCCCCTTTGATGTCTTGTTTTTCACCACCTCAAACTTCCTTATCTGTCTCCCTCTCTTCCGACCTCTCAGTTCGGAAGAGAAGGGGTTCTCTGAGCCCCAGTCCTTCACTCCGTATGATGTCTTGCGACTGAGTTACTCCAGTCGATGTTTGGTATATCTTCTAAAATAAAAAAAATCATTTTCAGCATTGTTGCGGATTTTCAGGCTAATTCCCCCGTTCCTTTGGTAACCATAATTTAATGTTGAAGAAAAGCAAAGAATTCAAGCGCTAATTCCTTTTTCCACCCATCCTGTCATTGTGTTTCAAACTAGTATCCTCATAAGATTGCTATGTCCGACTGTGTTAACAGTCCCAGAAAACAAGCCACACAATTCCCTTCCATGCCCCAAAGTTAAATGGCATTCGTCCACTTCTCAGCCCATCAATTTATGAAAATGGCAATGCGATTAGCTTAGGAGTGCTACTTCTTTCACAGGCATGAGCAGCATGACAGAAATCACAGGGTGAGTTTCACTTATAAAGAGTCTCTTTGGTATTTATCCACGCCTATTGATGGCATACGTCAAACTGCTAGTCACATATAGGCTGCGCAAAGTAGTTCATTGTCAAGGCTTTTGTTACCTTCAACAAGTGGGCCTGTACACCATGTGGGGGGTCATGTCGTGATTGGATCAGTATGCACATAGCTGTAGGTAGCTATAATGACCCATACACACAGATATGACTTATAGTGCAAACCCCATATCGCCCTTAACGCGGTATGCCATTTTACATTATTAAACTGATTGACACCGACTTTACAGGTTATATAAAAAAAACTCTTTCATGTAAGCTGGGCAGGAAGGTAACAAGTCTTCTCCCTGCTCGTGGATTTAAGAAACGATCGCCTTTTTTGTTGTGTGTTTTTTTTAAGAAAGACGCATGGTTTGAATTATCTCAATGCGCCCACTTCTCCGGCAGACAGAAAACCCTCGAGGCTTCTCAGACTCCCTTCGCAGGGAGAGGGACGGGTGGACGGCATGTGGGAGGAGAGGAACCCCACGCACGGGGTCGCGACACGTTGGGCAGCGAAGGGAGGAGAACAACCGGAACGGACAGCCACGCCGCCCACAAAAAGGGTAGGGGGGGTCGCAGAGCCAAGAGATGTGGCACCTGACTCGGTGGCGGTCAAAAGGTCATATTCGACGGACCGCCACAGCTTCGTCACTGGTGTCAACACCACAAAAGACGCACTGGGATTGTCACATGACACTTTCCTTCTTTACGCTGGGATCTTTCTGTTGGTTCGATCCTGGATAGTGTAGTGGGCGAGCTGGGACGTTGGTGGTTATCTGACCTTTGGGGCATAAGTGCCGCAATCCTTGGGACACACCCGCCGGGCCAGATCCACACTAAATGTTACAACTCCAAGTATGGGTGGAGAACATGTCACGTAAGGAGGGCTTGGGTGAGAGCTGTCACGAGGCTAAAAGTTCAGGCTCCTGATCAGCAGACTAAAAAGCGCAGAACACTTCCATACTAGAGGGATTTCGCAAGTAAATTGCATTCAAAAGCATAAGCGTCACAAATTAATCAGTGCGGTTACAATCCGAAGCCGACGGTCCAGCGGCCGGCGAACACAAGTCTCATTTGGTGATTATTACAGCAGGACTAGGCTTGGAAGGCAGACTGCAAGAGGCCATTCCGGGACTTGGATCTGAACGGGGGGACCGGGCTGGTGGACGGGGAAAGAGATATGCTGGCTTCCATTCCCATCAGGATCAGTTACTGTACCCGTTGGGTTCTGTCTGGAATACAACTTGTAATTGCCCCAAACCAAGGTGCCAAAGGGACAAGGCTTGGCAACGGAAACTCTGAGAGACAGGCAGAACGTGCTGCGGCATGTAAACCCTCTCAACACAAGAGCCAACTGCCAGATGGAGCGATGGGTGCAGACCCACAGAACAACGTACTCACATTTTGTTTGGAGTCAAATTGATAAAGTCCGTTCCTCTGATTTGTGGACTCGGTTCCATAAGCAAGCACTGCTGTGGGCTCCAAGAGATAACACCCAGCGAGCTCAGCCTGTATTTGAAACCGCGAGCCCTTGCACCGGGAAGCTCGTGGGGGGGGTCTGAGCCGAAACGGACGTGCGTGCTCTTGGACTCGCTCCGCTCCCGCTCAGTTATATATACGAAGAGCGAGCGGAGGTGCACCCCCCCCCGAAACTGGCTCCCGCGATTCAGCACCCCCGCTGGAGACCCTCTCTCCCGCGATTCCGCACCACCCCCCGTCCCAAAGTCTGACCGGAGGGGGCACTTTGAGAAGAAGGGTTAGCCGCAACAACGTTTATGGCTAGTGACGTAATCGCCACGTGTAAATGCAAGTCGTGTGGCAGTTCTAGGAAAGTCACAGTGGACGAAGAGAGGCTGGGGGTCACCGGAGATCAAAGGGAGCGGACGAGAACCCACTGTGGAGCAGCCCATAAGTGAGGTCACAGACCACTGCCATGTTGTCCAAGTTAACATTGTCGGCAAGGTCCAGGAGTCAGGATCAGGTGGTGGTTCCGTGGCGGCATGGGTGAAGTTGACAAGTCCGAGGGGTCACATGGAGGTGGAGTGGTACGGGTGCTTCCAGTATACTGGGCTGCTGCAGCGATTTTGGGTGTGTAGATCGTCCGATGATGCCGAGAGAGGGGCGTGAGTGCGTCGTGGTCCAGGATAACAACGGGCAGTCCGTGACCGGTCGTGCTGAACTGAGAAGAGTCTCAACGCAGGCTATTCCGAATTGACGGGCGGTGATGGGCCAGCACAGCAACTGAGGAGCCGGGGGGCTCCACTTTGAGAACAAGAGCGCGGCGGGGGACAATGGTTAGCGTGGGAGACACACTCTGAGAACGCAGGTCTAAAGTTGCGGTAATGGTCCGGCCTTGACTGAATCTCTGTGATGAAGGCAAAGAAATAAGTGCCCCCTTTGCGATAATTTCTCTTCTGCTATTCCTTCTTGGTAATACAACTGGAGAACCTCATCGGGTGCGGGTAGCGGCGCAGCTAGGGCCGCACAGGCAATAGCACCGTTTCGGGCCGAAACCCTCTCACTGGGAGTTTCTCCCAATTTTGTCTACTTCGATTTCCAGCACTGCATTTTCCTATCTTGAACTTTATTCTGATTATTGTTCTTACACTGATTCAATAGCTGAGACTTTCAACCCAATGGGCTTTTTTACCTAGATTGGGTAGGGGCAGGGTGAGATCTTTACACTGTATTCCACTCCGACGGTGTTACTGATGTTCATTAATTCTTCCACATTGTCTACGCCCACCCTGCAGACTAAATTAACCACCAACCCAGATTGACCTTCAACTCCACTCCTCACACCGACCCTGCCTGCTGATTTGGGCCCCTCGCCACCAGGAGGGGTGCTTGTGACTCCTCCTAGGCCTCCCCTGCCCACGTATGCCCCTGCCCACTTAAAAAGCAGAACGAAACCTCTGAGACTTTTCATTTTTTTTTTTTTGTGGTTTTTTTTTTTTTTTTTTTTTTTTTTTTTTATTTTTTTTTTTTTTTTTTTTTTTTTTTTTGTTTTTTTTTTTTGCGCCCGACCCAATGTTCCGTGCGTTTCCGATGTTTTTGTAGTCTCCCTACCTCACCTCCGCACTGCCTGGCAACCCCGGGAACCGGCACGGAACCTTGGGTGGCGCAAAGTCCTGCCAGAGTTTTTCCGTTCAGTTTTCCTAAGTGGGACGGATTACTCCATTCCCCCCATTCCCAACCCATGCGACCACCATCCCTCAGCCTGCTAACTTCCACTGCCCAGATTGCTATTTAATCAAATGTCTACCCTTTGCACCATCTCTCACCATGTTACTGAGTCCAATCCACCCTTCCTGTGTATTCATCTCCTAAGCAGGGGGTTGGCAACCTGCGGCCTAAGGCGGGCTTGCGCCTTAAGCCCTTAGTAGAACGGCCTTTTGAATGATCCAGTTTTGTAAACAAACCTCTTTTTTTATTTAATATGTTTTGTTTCTCTGTGGGGTAATTATTTTTACTTTTAATCTAATAGAAATGATTTAAAAAAGGACCAAAAGTAAAAAAGATTCCCAAATCCCCGCCGTGGGCTGGTGGACTCCAATGAAACATTATATAGTCTGAGGGCTATTTTAACAAAATGTACATTTTGAAGTATAATATCGAAAGAAGAAGTTGAAGTTTCTTGGTGAGGCCTTGTTATATTACAGCTCCTGATGCGGTTTCCAACATGACGTTCCCCACGCCCTTCCCCCTAAGCAAACCGCTTCCCCATGCTGTGCCCTCACTTGCCAGCCTCGTCCCACCCCCTCCCATCACCTCCTTCCAGCAGCTTTCTCCACTCTCTTACTCCTTTTTGAAGAAGTCCCTCCAAACGTCCGGATGCGGGGCGCCGGGTGGGTCCCCCGCCCTACCCGCTGGTTCCTCCGCAGTTTTTGTTTTTTTGCGTCAAACGTCTCACAGCCTGCTTCTCTGTCCCGCCTATATCCCCATGTATCTTTACCTCCCGTTCAGGAGGAATCTCGAACAAATCCGTCCATCGTCTTGGCTCCTGGAGATTTTCCTGCGAAGGCAGCAATGCTTTGGCTGCTTGGTGTATAACCACTCTGAAACAATACTTGTTTTGCAATGGCTTCAAGATGCCCCGGGGGGGGGGGGGGGGGGGCGTTTGCCGCAGGCCCCCTCCCCTCTCTCTGTCCTCCGATCAATTCACCTAGCCATCTCCTGAGAGTGTAGAGCCGTAACAGACCGTGTTCCAGTTTGCCCCCTATCACCAACACCCATTCAATGGCTGACCCTTCGTCCTCGAGGATCTCCAGGTCGCGCCTCAAAAGGCTGGCACATCATCAGCACCCCTAGCCATCCTGGGCCACTCAATCATCCCCTGCTACCTCAGGTAGTAGGTACAGTGCCCGAAGAACTGCAACGACCAGGTTCAGATAGCGTACTTCCCACAGCCATCAGGCTATAAACCTGGCTCGGACAAAAACTCTGATTATAATACCCATTATCTTTATTTGTGCACTTGAAGTCAGTTATGAGTCATGTTGTGTAATATGTTCTAGTACAATGGTAGATTGCACACTGATCTGTTCTTATTCATGCCTCCTATGTCTGTACTGAAGCAAAGCTAGAATGTCATTGTCCGTACGTAATCATTCCCATGGACACATTCATAAACTCTCTTGAATCTGCGTGCGGACTGTTAAGTGTCCTCAACCCGAAACTCGCCTGTTCCCCTTTTCCTCCATATCTGCCTAACCCGCTGAGTGTACTCTGCCTTTGTGTCTGTCTTCAGGTCAGTTGTAAACTTTATCGGGAATAGGTCAATTACTGGTGCAACCTCTAAGCCCCATGTACTAATCTCCACACTGCCCGGACCCCACGAACGTTGAAGTAACTCATCAACTTGTTGAGTGACCAGCACTCCTTGAATGTTCATAAAGCTGGTACCAATATGGCGTACCCCTTCTAACACCGATGTCGCCAGTTTTTACCCGTTCCGGCCAAGCCAATTCCCTTTGCTGCTACTGTTAATCTTCTGGGCCCTCACCATTCACGCCACCCATGTTAAGTTTAAAACCTTCCATGTATTCTTTACTAGTTAGCTCTGCATCTATATTAATGGGGATTTTGTGACAAGATATTGTTAAGGGCGTGGACACGCTAGAGGCAGGAAACTGTTCCCGATGTCGGGTAGTCCAGAACCAGGGTCCACAGTTTAAGATAAGGAGTAACCATTTAGAGAGAGACTAGGTAACACTTTTTCTCACATGGTGGTGGGTCCTGTCGAATTCTCTGCCTCCGCGGGTGGTGGAGGCCGTTCTCTGATGCTTTCAGAGAAACTGGATAGGCTCTTCAAAATAGCGAGTCGAGATATTGGGGAAATGGCAGAACGGTACTGATTTGGGGATGATCAGCCTGATCACATGAATGGGCGGTCTGTATCGAAGGCGGAATGCCTACTCCACACCTGTGTCTCTGTATCCCAACCATGGAGTTTTTTGCATCTCGACGTGTGTGAAGGTTCACCACTCCACCTTGTTTGGGGGTGGATGGCCGTATTCACCCAGTCTGCAGCAGCCTCGCGTCACATTGTTTACAAGAACGCGGCAGGGTTTTGGGTGTTAATGCATATGACATCACAGCGCCGGCGTCCCAGTATCAGCTGCATGCCCACCTTCTGCTCCACTTTTAAAACCAGGGGTGGGTGGTCAGACACCACCAGCCAAGACCCGAGCGATAACAGCCCCAGAGCAGTGAGTTTGTCTCCGACGAGGCTTCTAGCTAATGCCCTTGGTCCGCCTTCCCCCTCTCTGTACAATGTATTCCCGGATGGCGACTGGTACCTATTGCTATTGTATGGATTCGTGTACTTCTCTTCCCCTCCGCTCGTGGTTTTCCTCCGGTGCTGCCGGTTTTCCTCCTCACATCCTCCCTTTCTAACACCACCCATGGCAAACCTAAAGCCCCTCCCCGGACGGTTCATTCCAAGAGCTCTCACCCAGAGTACGCATGGATCACTAACTTCCGGGTACCGTCGGGCCGGGGACGCTCTTACGGCTTGTTACGCTTACAGCAGGTCACGCGGGGAAGCTCGCTAAACCGCAGGTAATCTCAGGAATAGAGTGAAGATTTTTTCAACACGATGAAAAATGTCCACGAGGCACCCCGAGTACCGGCAGTGGCCAGACCAGGAATCGCCAAGTTCGAATCCGGCAAACTCGGGAGAAGCGCTTGGAATGACCCCCCCCTACACGTGGATTGAGGGTAGAATGGATACTCATGACAGTCGAGGGGCCCCACTGTGGCCCGGATTGTCCATGACAAACAGGATAGGCGGAGATTAGGTCAACACACAAACACAAAACACGTACCTTCTTTCCTGTCTGGGTCGATCATGTCCTGTGGTGGGATCTGTGGCTTTGACGGGAGGGTGGGGGATGGTTTCGTGTCTGCTCCGGGATGGGCAAGGTGATCACTGCCCTGAGAGAGAGAGGGATAGAAGAGAGAGAGAGAACCAGGTAATTGCACGGGGGAGTCAGAGATATGCAGCGGGCTGCGTCGAACCACCCAAAACGTCGTTCAATTTTTAGTTATAAGCAACGAGCAGGTAAACACCCTCTGGCCCACACCAGCCCCGCACACGAACCAGCGATCCCCAAATTGCCCCCTATCCCACGCACACCATAGTCGTCCAATTCAACCCCTACCCAAGCCAATTCACATACAAAGCTGTATCGTCTCGACGTTGAGTGTGGGAAAGTATACCGAAAAGATCGTTTCGGAGAAAACGCCACGCAGGTCACGGGGAGATCGTACAAACTCCGACAGACAGACGCCTGTATTCAGGATGGACCTCGGGTCTACGCGGCGCTGCCAGGCGGATCAACTCTTGCGCCGCACCAAGAGATTTTCAGCAAGCTCGTATTCCCAAGCTTGGAAGGTCGCACGGTCGAAGTGTCCGCAGTTCCCCCTCCAGTTTGAAAAACGGGGCCATTCACACCACTCAGCTCCTGAGAGCAACGCTGGGAAGTCAAAACCATCACATCAACTGGGCAACGCTCCTGGTTTTTGTGTGTTGTTAATTTAGAGAATATCCAACTCAGTCTGCAATACTACATGTGTCAACATGTATCTTCAGCGTAAAACCACTCCCAACGTTCCACAAGAATTACCTCGGCCCTAACCATACCCTTCCGTTTCCTCGTTCAAATTGGTTATTTGGATTTGAAATTACCTTACTTCGTCATCTTCGCATATCCCCCGTTAATTTAGAAAGTGCCCGCGTCATCTTTACTTATTGGAAGATGAGTTTGTACTCCACAAACATTTGGGTCATATCCTGCTTGTGATCTGTCGGCATGGTGCCCAATCGGCATGTTTATATAGTATTATTTTGTACTCGATAATGTTTTATTATTAATGTTTAATGTTAATTAATTGTGTCAATTCCTAACTGTCCCCTGTATGTCATGTTGTGTCTTGCGGGCGGATCACCAAAGCAATTCTTGTATGTGATCCTTGGCCAATAACTAGTTACTTCGTAACCTCTCTGTCAGTCCATCCTCCTCTTTATAGCCAACACGAATCACCGTCCCTGGTCTACCCCCCCCATTAATTCCGACAAATCTCCTCCTACCCCTTCCCCTACCTTCACCCTCCTCCCCGACTGCCTGTCCCACAGCGACTAAAATTTGCCAATAAACTTATTCATTCATACAATGCACCTTCTCCACATTTTCTCTGGAGAAGGATGGTGATGTTATCGGGTCGAGACCCTTCGCAGACCATGGTGGGAATATAGTGCTGCTACGGTTTTCATTGATTACCTGCGAGTGTCCGCTGACGTGCGGTGCTGGGGGGGTAGCTGGTGGCGAACCAGCCGCGTCGTCCCGCTGCGGGCCACGGTGAGAGAGGTGGGTGTCCTTCCTTGGTCAGCATCGCCGGTTCTGGTCTGCGAGACCGTCCCCTCGTGCCCGTGGTCAGTCCTGCTGGGCTGGGAGTCGGTCAGCAGGAGGTTGGGCGCAACGGCTAACCCACTGCCCCCTGCATTCGTCTCTTCGGAAAGGAGAGAGAGAACCGGCCCGTTCTTCAACCGCGGCGTCAGTTGCGGCTGGGCGCTGGTAGGTGGCTGTGTCCGGCCTTGCCCAAGGAGGGCACTAGAGAGTCGGGTGTTTCTTGCTTGCTAGGGTGGCCCGCGGGTCTTTGCCGGGGGGGTGGGGGCGTTGCTGTGTCGACGGAGGAGCTTCGGTCAGGGTGTTTTTTCCTGTCAGTCTGATGTCGCAGAGCCTCGACACTGCTGTTCTGCCTCAGCTCCTGGTTCACTCCTGATCTGCTTGTCCTTCGTCTCCGCGGCATCAGGTCCTTGATGGCGGCCTGTCGGTCCTTGCCCGGCTCCGCGGCCCCCGCGCCGGAGTTTCCCGCAGCTCGGCCCAGCCCGGCCGTTGTCGGCTCCTCCTGCAGACCACCTAGGGCCGAGAAGGCAGGGCAGGGGCAGTGGCAGGGGGCCGCTGACCGCCGACCCCTCGGTCTCCCCCCTGCCTCTGTACGACTCCGAGGGGAGGGGCGACACCGGAGGTGTCGTGGCGACCCCGCGGGACCGTGCCGGGATGCACGGCACCACCGCGGCAGTGCACGTCTCGGGTGCCAACCTGGCCACAACGGACTGGGCCTGCACACGGGGGAGGCCCGAAGGCCACCAGCACCTCGGCGGGTCTTGGGGCCAGAGGGCCGGCCTTGCTGACCGGGCCCGCGGTGGCCCAGGGCCCTGCCCGCCTTCATCGCTTCCTGGTAGTTCCGTCAGCCGCTCAATGAGGCCGTTCTTGGTCCCCCGCACAGGGCAAGGCCGCAGCTTCGCTCGCTTGCTTCATCTCAGCTACTGTCGGAGAAAGAGGTACGCATACACAGTCTGGGGGGGAGTGGTAGGGGAAGGGAGGGGTGGGGGGATGGAGGGAAGGGAGGGGGGGTGGGGAGGGAGGGAGTGGGTGAGGGAGGGGCAGGGGCTTGGGGGGGAGGGAGGAAGGGGAGTGGGGGGGTGCGGGGGAGGGAAAGGAGGGGCGTTTGGGTTAGAGGGGGAGGTGGGGGGGAGGAAGGGAGGGGGTAGAGGGGAGTGGAATAGAAAGGGAGGGGTGGGGAGGTTGGAAGCGGGGGAGGGTTGGGTGAGGGAAGGGAAGGGGTGGGGTGAGGGGGAGACAACGTGAGGGGGTGAGCGGGCGGGGAGACAGGTTATCGTTGTGATTGGAGTTTTGAGTGGAATGGAGGGGAGATGGGTGAACAGGGAGGGCGCCTGTACATGAAGTTATTTGTGAGTGACGTGAGTTGTTTTTGGTGAGGGAACGTATTTGTGGTGTAGTGCCCT
>NW_026575778.1:0-32352 GCF_028641065.1 Leucoraja erinaceus | reverse complement strand
GCAGGTACCGTTTATGTGGCCTGAATGCTCGCCCACCGCCGGCCTACAACTCTGGGCCTGGCATCAGGAAAACATGACGTCTACAGGCAGAGAGTCCTACGGTGCGAGGGGCGGTAGAAGGGGAGCAGCAAAAAGAGAAGATACTAGGGACAAGTGCCCGTGGGTGCTTTAATCCACGCGCTTGTTTTGGCACGTGGTGGTTTAGATGGTGGAGCAGCAGGCACGAGAAGAGCTCGTGGCAGGCGGGCTCTAGGGTTGTAAAAATTCAAAAAAAATACCCAGGTAGGCAAAACATCCCTCATACGAAACCACAGGTTGCCGGCCACCTAGCCTAGGCTGATGACATGAAATCCTTTTACGCCTCGTTTTCAGAGGAGGGGAAAACACCTCCACAGGTCTGCACGACTATCGACATACGCCAGCGGGCGGCTATCGAAGTTGAAGGGACAGGAAGGAAAACATTCTTCTGCTGTCACCGCAACAGGACGCAGAGGACGGGCTCTGAACAAGCAGGAACTTGAAGTGATACACGAGGAAAACGATGCAGGACCGAGGCATCTCTGGGGGCGAGTTATCAAGTCCTCTGCTACGCCAGTAGCTCCAGTGATCACTACGTCATTCAAGCTCTACCTGGAAAAGGTCAGGGAGGCCTGCCTCTGCTTTCATTAAAAAATCCATCATGTACCCCTTCCCTTCCCCCTCCTACTCCTTCCCAGATTCCCTTCCCTCCCCCCCCCGGTACCAAAAAAGGCCCTGACCCAGCCTGTATGAATGACTACCGTCCGGGGGCCCTCGACTCGGTACTAGTCAATGAAATGTTGAGGAGGACTGGTGAAAGAAGAAGACACATAATATTGCGGCATTACTACCCCGAGGAACATGGAAACCGGTTATGCAGTTGCATATCGTCCGGAAAAGTGGCCACGGACGATGCGGTTTCTCCCACGGCTGGCACAACGCTCTCTCCCATCTGGACAGCAAGCAGGGGGGCGTGAGGATGCTGTTCATAGACACAGTTCAGCCTCAACACGATGAAGCTCCCAACAGACTGCCGGGAAGTAAAAAAAAGAGCTAATGGAATTGGGGCTCTCAACACCTCCCTGTGTGCAGGATCCTGCACTTCTCAACGCCAGGAGGTCCACAGGTAGCAAGATGGGAAGGAATTACATCGAACTCCCTACCGGCCCAGGAATAGCCCCAGGGGTGCGCTCCAGCCCCCTATTGTACTACTGTACACACATGGGACTGCGTGGCTAAGGTAGGTTCAGATGCCAATCAAATAAGTAAGTTACGATGGAACACTGTGGTGGGGGGGCATGAGCTCAGACAACGACGAAGAATGACATACGGAGTAGGTGGTGATTAGCCCTTTGGGCAAGTCAGGATAACAGCTCTCTGGGACATCAAAAAACGAAGGAGCTGCTAAGGACAATGTAGGAGGGCACCATCAGACGAGGACTACACTCCATTGAGGATATATTATAATGATGGGGGAAGAATCGCGGCAGGTGGCGGGGAGAACCCCCGAGCGTAATATAACACTGTACCGAGTGACACACTGTCTGTGCCTGGACTCACCGCCCTCTGGACAGTGCCCCTCTGTCCCCCCCATATATGCAGTCCAAAATCTCCAGAAGGACATATGACTATAGTGGCATCAAAACGACTCAGCAATGGATTAAGGCAACGTACCAGTTAGGCATGCGCCTTTACCACCTAAGGCAATTGAGGAAATTCAAGTGTCTGTTTTTTTTTTCTCCATTTTTTTTGTTGGTTTGGGCTGACGGCGGTTTGTGAAGGCATCTTTTTTTTTTCTTTTTTGTGTTTTTTGTTTTTTTTTTTTTATTTTGTTTTTTGCAAGTGAACATGAATATGAGTGGGTCCTGTTATTGGTGTGTTGTAGGTATATATATTTATTTTTTATTATGTCATTTTATTTTTGTTTATTATTTTGAATGGGAAATGGAATAGTAGTAATGTTTTTTTGTTGGTTTTTTTTTGACGCTCTTATGCCTGAATTTTCGTTTGCTTGCCCCCTGTTCTCCGCAATGTATACATTAATATTTGTTAATTTTCATAGTGCAAGGGGTATGCTAATTTGTTTTTTAGAGTGTTATTTGCAGACACAGGTTGCAGGTGCAAACGCCTCCATTGCCATGCGGTGAGAACGGAGAGGTTGAGAAGGAGTTTCTTCCCAGAGGCCATTCGGACTGTAAACGCCTATCTCACCAGGGACTAACTCAACTGAACGTTTTTCCTTCCATTATTTATTATGCAAAAGAATACGTGTGTGTTTATGATTGTGTTTATAGTTTGTTTGGTTGTTTGTCTTTTGCACAAAAGTCCGCGAGCATTGCCACTTTCATTTCACTGCACATCTCGTATGTGTATGTGACAAATAAACTCGACTTGACTTGACTTGACAGTCCCGCCATCCCGGGAACTAACCTTGTAAACCTACGCTGCACTCCCTCAATAGCAAGAATGTCCTTCCTCAAATTAGGGGACCAAAACTGCACACAACACTCCAGGTGTGGTCTCACTAGGGCTCTGTAGAACTGCAGAAGGTGCTATTTGCTCCTAGACTTGACTCCTCTTGTTATAAAGGCCAACATGCCATTCACTTTCTTCACTGCCTGCTGCACCTGCATGCTTACTTTCATAGACTGATGAACAAGGACCCCCAGATCCAGCTGTACTTCCCCTTTTCCCAACTTGACGCCATTTAGATAGTAATCTGCCTTGCCTTCCTGTGTTTGCTACCAAAGTGAATAACCTCACATTTCTCCTCATTAAACATCATCTGCCATGTATCCGCCCACTCCCCCAACCTCTCCAAGTCACCTGCATTCTCACAGCATCTTACTCACAGTTCACACTGCCACCCAGCTTTGTGTCCTCTGCAAATTTGCTAATGTTACTTTGAATCCCTTCATCCAAATCATTGATGTATATTGTAAATAGCTGCGGTCCCAGCACCGAGCCTTGCGGTACCCCACTAGTCACTGCCTGCCATTCTGAAAGGGACCCATTAATCCCCACTCTCTGTTTTCTGTCTGCCAACCCATTTTCTATCCATATCAGCACTCCACCCCGAATACCATGTGCCCTAATTTTGCCCACTAATATCCTATGTCGGACCTTATCAAATGCTTTCTGAAAGTCCCGGTACACCACATCCACTGGCTCTCCCTTGTCCATTTTCCCAGTTACATCTTCAAAAAATTCCCGAAGATTAGTCAAGCATGATTTCGCCTTCGTAAATCCATGCTGACTTGGACCGATCCTGTTACTGCTATCCAAATGTGTGGCTATTTCATCTTTTATCATTGACTCCAGCATCTTCCCCACCACAGATGTCAGGCTAACTACTCTATAATTCCCTGTTTTCTCTCTCCCGCCTTTCTTAAAAAGTGGGATAACAATAGCTACCCTCTAATCAACCCGAAACGTCGTCTATTCCTTTGCTCCGTAGATACTGCCTTACCGCTGATTTTCTCCAGATTTTTGTTACCAATGTCCACACTGTCACCCATCCTCCTGGTAGCCCACCACTGGCCACATCTTCCCATCCCTATCCTGCTCCTCCCCTATTGTCTTTCCGCAGAGACCGCTCCCCTCCTAACACCCTGGCTGTTTTGTCATTTTGTCCCTTCCCACCCCCCTTCCTTTTCCCCCCCCCAGCCACCCCCCACCCTTCTCTTTGGTTCGTTCCCCTTGCAACCGCAAGAAATGCTACACTTGTCGCTTTACCTCCCCCATTGACCATTCAACGACCCAAACAGTCTTTCCAGGTGCAGCAGAGGTTCACCTGCACCTCCTCCAATCTCATCTATTGCATCCACTGCTCTAGGTGTCAGCTGCTCTACATCGGTGAGACCAAGCGTAGGCTTGGTGATCGCTTCGCCCAACAACGCCGTTCGGTTCGCAATAACCAACCTGATCTCCCGGTGGCTCAGAACTTCAACTCCCCCTCCCATTCCAAATCCGACCTTTCCGTCCTGGGCCTGTTGCATGGCCAGAGTGATGCCCAACGTGAATTGGAGGAGCAGCACCTCATATTTCGATTGGGTAGTTTATACCCCAGCGGTATGAACATTGACTTCTTCAATTTCAGGTCGTCCCTGCTTTATCCTCCTCTTCCCAGCTCTCCCTCAGCCCAATGTCTCTGCCTCTTCCTTGCATCTTCCTCCCCCCACCCCCCCACCTTCACATCTGTCTGCAGAAGGGTCTCGACCCGAAACGTCACCTATTTCCTTCGCTCCATAGATGCTGCCTCACCCGCTGAATTTCTCCAGCATTTTTGTCTCCCCATTCACACAAGTTCTGTTATCCCACTTTCCTCACCCACTCCCTACACATTTTACAGAGACAAGTTAACCTACAAAGCCAATGCGTCTTTGGGATGTGAAAGGAAACCCACACGCTTGCAGGGAGAATGTGCAAACTCAACAGAGTCAGTGCCCGAGGACAGGATCGAACACAGATCTCTGGTGTGTGAGGCAGCAAGTCTACCAGCTGTGCCACCATATTTTGTTTATAAACACACAAAAAATTATACGTTGATAACTTTGGTTACTAAAAAAATGAAAATACCCATTTTCAGTCTTAAATCTCCAAGTGATGCTATGTACCCCTTTACAGTTACTGTATGTTTTAATTAAGTTCACGACTATGGGGCAGTACATTGGCCATAAAGTTGCTGCCAAAAGATGCCAAAGACCCGGATTTTATCCTGAATATGGGTGCTGTCTGTATGGAGTTTGCTCCTTTTCTCTTTGATCGCATGGGTTTTCTCCGGGTGCTCTTGTTTCCTTCCACATTCCAAAGGTCTGCAGGAACCTATTTCAGACACAACCCAAAACATAATATTTTCCTTTTTTCCAGAGATTCTGTCTTGACCTGTTGAGTTACTCCAGCTTTTTATGTCTATCTTCAGTTTAAACCAGCATCTGCAGTTCCTTCCTACACAATACTATACAATAGAATTTTATTAATCCCAGGAGGGAAATTGTGTGTGTGGGTATATATATTACACACACACACACACACACACACACACACACACACACACACACACACACACACACACACACACACACACACACACACACACACACCACACACACACACACACCACACAACACACACACACACACACACACCACACACACACACACACACACACACACACCACACACACACACACACACACACACAAACACACACACACACACACAGATATATATATTTATATAGTTATATATTCATATATAAATATACACCATTTTGTTTTCTGTTTTATAACATTGTTTACAGAGTACTATGTTTACATATTCTGCAAGAAAGGATTTCATTGTTCTAACTGGGACATGAGAGAATAAAACACTCTTGACTCTTGACTTACTCCGCTAATGTGTGGGATAGAACTAGTGTATGGGTGATCGGTGGTCAGCATGGACTCGGTGGGCTGAAGGGCCTGTTTCCACGCTGTATCTTTAAATTAAACTAAATACACTAAAACCAGAGGGAGTCTAAAGAAGGGTCTCTACCTGAAACATCACCTAATTTCTTTTATCCAGAGTTGCTGGCTGCTCCATGGAGTTCCCCGCACAATTAAAGAATGGAATAGTCTTCACCCTGCCATAGTTACCCAACCAGACGCGACTAATTTTAAGGTACCTCTTTTTTCCCCCAAGCACCCTTTTTTGCTTAAGTCCAAGTCAAGAGTCAAGAGAGTTTTATTGTCATGTGTCCCAGATAAGACAATGAAATTTGTGCTTGCTGCAGCACAACAGAATATGTAAACATAATACAGAACAGGAGATAAAAGTTCAGAGTGTTTACATACCATGGCAGGGGGAGTTGAGGTGGTGAGCCACTAAGAGATCAGGTTGTTTAATGTTGGACGAACCGATCGCCAAGCCTGCGCTTGATCTCACCGATGTAGAGCGTTGCCACTTTGAACAGCGGATGCAATTGATGATGTTGGAGGAGGTGCAGGTAACCTCTGCATCACCTGGAAAGAGTGCGGTGTAGACGGAGGAATTGGGAATAGAGGATAGAGTCCTTACAGCATGCAGGGTTGGAAAAATTGTAGTTCAGATAGCCATGGGAGTCAGTGAGTTTGTAGTAGATGCCAGTCTGGAGTGTGTTACCTGCGATGGAGATATTGAGATCCAGAAATGCTAGGGTGATGTCGGAAATGGTCCAGATGAATTTGAGTGTGGGATGGAAGTTAGTGGTAAAATGGATGAAGTCAGTGAGCTGTGTGTGGGAGGACAAAAGTGCTGGAGAAACTCAGCGGGTGCAGCAGCATCTATGTAGTGAAGGAAATAGGCAAGATTAAACGAGAACTTACCAGTTTGAAGTTTGATCTGTATTTTATGAGGAGTTACGATGAGGGATTTCGTGAAGAAGCCCGCCTCCACGCATGCGTGTCATACTTCAAAGCAGCGGTGTGAGGTCACAGGAACCTATAATGATCTAGCATAATAAGATTACCAAAGAGATACCAGTTTTTGATATGATCATAAGAGGGTGGGAGCGGAGGGCACGAAATCCCTCATCGTAACTCCTCATAAAATACAGATCAAACTTCAAACTGGTAAGTTCTCGTTTAATCTTACTATTTTACTTCGGAGTCACGTGAGTGACTTCGTGAAGATTTCAAAGCTCTGTGACCTCATGCCGTGGAACGAGTCCATGCTTCACAAACTGCCTTGGGTATTGGGAGAGAGCATCATTAGTAATTTTAAAACACAATTATACAAAGAGTTGTGTGGTATAACGAAAAAATATATAACATTTTTTAAAATTTGAGAATCATAGCCCTGTAACCTTTCGGGCAAATTATTTTGTTGAACATAAAATGTTTTCTTAATACAATGATGGCTCCAAAAAATAACTGGTTTATTATAAAACCTGTGGAAAAACCCTTTTTTGAATGACCATCCTGCCATTCTGAGGATTTGGTCTGTGGGTACCTGTACAATTTTTGCTGCGGATGTTGCTGCAGCCCTGGTGGAATGAGAGTTAAAACATTAGTGTCTATTTCTGCCATTTTTAGGACCTATTTGAGCCACCTTGATATAGTTTGAGTCGTGACCCTTTCATGCGGTTTCTTGTAAGAGATAAACAACTCCATTCTCTGACCTCGAATGTTCTTAGTATATTCTATGTATTGTTAGATGTGTCTTGCTATACACAGTCGTTTGCCATATGGGTATACCATAAATTCAAACACTTGACCCGAGGAACCCGATCTGTTTTCTTTTATTAAATCCTGTATGACAACACCAGTTTCTCGGTGAGATGATCAGGGAGTCCAGGCTCAGTTTGCTTAATGGCTGGACTTGTTGTGCGGTAAATAACACCATGAGCATAACCATCTTCCTGGACTGTTACTGAAGTGACAACGCTGTTATGAGCTACAAGCTCCTCAGCATGTTGAGAAACGACACCCACGTCCCAGATTTCGGAGTACCTGGTTTTCTTACCAGGGGTGCGTTCCCACCGCGTGCCGCTCCGTTCCTTGTGATAGGTAATTGGAGAGTGCACTTGTGGCACTATTGATGGCACTGTAGCCCCATCGATTATCATAATGGAGGCTTGTTAAAAATCCAATACGGCCAGAAATTCTTGGCCTGTTGGTCGAGGTTGTTGTCCAAGCAGTATATGCCCCATTTCTTGATGTGTCCAAGGTACTGCTTCCGTGTTGACAGTCTTAGTGCAGATGAGATGAGATTCATCGTCCTGTCTGACAGCCCACTGCCGTGTAGTGGGTCTTTTAGACTCTACCAATCAATAAATCCATAGTCTTATGGCATGGATGACTGCCTCCAGTCACTGGATAAATTAATAATTTTTGGCTATGTACATTAGGGAACATGGTTCTAACACCATCCCCTGTATGACCGAATACCATGATTTAGTAGGCCAGTCGGGTACTCTGAGAATTCCAGATGCCGAGTGTAGTTCAATTTTCCCTAGTACCCCATTGATGGGGCCGAACGGGGGAAATACATCACCCTATGGCTTTGTTTACATAACAATGCCAAGCTGGTTTTAGAATTTTAGTAAATAATATTGGGGCTGATGATTGCCCCTTTTGTAAGCTCTATATTGCCAAAGTTCCTCTTTTGAGTCAATGCCTGCCATATAGAAAACCGCAGCTGACACCAAGTCTTTATCAATAATAAGAGTATCCATCTTAAAATGAATATCTAGAACAAATGTGTTTAGGGTTAAAATCAAATGATAATCCTGCAACCCTACTCTATTTTATTTAATAAATATGTTTGATACAATTCTAATGTTCCATGAAAAGTATGCTCAATCACACCTTTCGTGTACAATTTTTTGTAGCACCATGTGGGTTTTGGATTGTTTGGTTTATGTAAGGACAAAATGCCCTTCTGGTGTATGTTGTACTGTGGTTATTGGGATGAGTAAATCCTATCAGATAACCCTGAATACTGCTGAGATTATATGAATCTGTAGTGATTATATACCATACATAACTGTAGTGTTGCAACCTCCCCTACCATCGTAGGTCCCTATTTTAACAGAATAAACCCCACCCACCTACCTCCATGGTTACCGGTGGTTGAGTTATTTCCTTGGTTTTTTGAAAAGGAGGTTCTGGTTTGATATCTCTTGTTCGGGGTTGTGTGGGAGGTTGAGGCTTCCGCATCTTCCAGGGTGGCCGCCCTGGCCATACCCTAAAAAAGGATCCTGCGGGTTATATTGATTTCTGGCACTGCCACTGGTATGAGCCACATTTTTTATGGCCTTGCCTGTGGCTGGTATCATGCCCCAAAATAGGCCCTTGCGCTGGCCTTGATGAGCCCCAGTGTCTTGGCTTTGTCCACACACGGTTCTTTGTTTGCAAATGGTAGCATTTTGGGGTCCTAGTGCTGGCTGAATGGCCGCCTTCCACGTGTAGTTCAGGTCATATTGCATATTACTAAACAGAGCTAGTGCGTCTTGATGGTCTTGGTTACCTACGTTTAGTCCAGGGTGCGGGTGTATGCTATGATGCCTTCCGTGAATCCCTTTAAGGTTCTCTGGATCTTGAGGTCCTGGTTCCTGATGTTCGTCCCCATATGCTGCCAAATGCATTGGTTTACACTGGGCACCTGTAATGCCTCACCGTTGCCAGGTGGCAGATGTCTGGCCAGTGTCTGTAAATTTTTCTTGTTGGCGTTTGTGGCCAGACATATAGTAATACTATTGCCATCCTGGATCCAAGTCTACCCATGTTTGACTTGGCTAAAGTAATCAGCCACCATGTCCAGCAGAGTCCCTGCTGTGTTAGGATCATGGGACGCTGTATTACCAGGCTCTGGCCCATCAGGGTCCTGCCTACTCTTTTTTATAGAGTTAGAGATCTCTAGGGTCCCGCACGGGGTACCCATGTGGGGCTTAACTGCTGCCCACTTGTCTTTTGTTCTGCGGCCCCCTCTTGCAAGTCAACCCAGAACTGACCCACAGTGCTCCCCTCTGATGGGGTAGAAGCATTGTGCAGCCCTCAAAGAGGTACTGCTGTGGGTTTATCACGTTGGAGCAAGGCTCCATACACCGCTTCTTCCCGCTCCAGCCCTCTCGGCGCTGGTTGCCGGCGGTATTATGCAAAGTCGGACCCTCTGAGTCCACTACCTTGTTTGATATGTGTCTAGCCTTACCGCTCGGCCGCATGGATCTGGCCGGTGCGGGGCCGACATCGGGCACAGCTGATCCCACTACGGATGATCCAAGTGCCGCTGGCTGCTGCTGGCTGCCCGCTGTTCCATGGTCCTCCTTCTCCAGTTTTGTCCTTCCTTCCGTGGAGTGGATATGGCCGGTGTGGAGGATAACTGGCACAGCTGCTTCCATCTATTCCTTTAACCCGGCTCCAACGCTCTCAGCACTCCTGGCTGCTCCTTTATCTTAGACCCCTGGGACCGACCCCCATACTGACGGTACTGGTCCCTTGCGGTCGTTGCAGCCGGTCAACCCCACTCTAATGCCCTCAATTCTGGACACTCCTACTTATATGGTCCTTAGATAAGGGACATATAAGACATTCAAACTGATGATAACAGCTACTATAATTTTTATTTAATATATGGTTCCTAGATAAGGGATGAATCAGATATTAAACTGATAAGAACAGATACTACACTTGATCTTAGCCAAAAGGCCCAGAAGTGATTATTGTAACTAAAAACCCCGCTGGGACCGACCCTGGTACTCACATACTGGTCCCTTGTAGTAGATTGCAGCCAGTCAACTGCAAAGTCCTTTGCTGCCGAGAAATGAATTTTCTCACCGTGCTGGAGCGAAGTTGGGCACCGGTGTTTTCCCTCTCCGGGAATCGATGTGCCCATGCTGCTCCTGCCGTTGCCAGCTCCTGCCGCTGCTGCTCCTGCCGCTGCCAGTGCTCCTGCCGCTGACAGTGCTCCTGCCGCTGACAGTGCTCCTGCCGCTGCTGCCGCTGCCGACTGCCGTTACTGCTCTCCTGCCGGCTGCCTGCACTCCGCGGTTCTCCCGCCGGCATTCTGCAGCTGACATGGACCCAGTCCATGTCTGCACCTAAAGGTAAGTGGAAGGAAACGCAGAGTCTCCTACCTGCGGTTCCCGACTTTTCATTCTCCCGCTGGTGAACGTTGTTCCCTGCGTGTCGGGTTCGAGCCGCTCGGACCGACCCCGGTGTTCACGGGCCTGGTCCATTCGCGGCAGTTCCTGTACCTATGGATCCCCTGGACCAACCCCGGTGCTTACCTTTTGAAGAAGGTTTTCAGCCCGGACGTCCAGTTCCTACTCCATAGTGCCGCTGCACTCGCTGAGCGTTTCCAGCCCTGCTGTGTACCCCGGGTACTTACAGCGCTGGTCCCTGCTCTCTGTCCCGCAGCCTTCGCGCTGGCCGCTAGCGACTGTTCCAAGCCAGTCTCGCTAAAGACTGGCATACGGGACCTCTTTGCTTTGCTTCCCGCCCGGCCGAGAAGTGAATTTTGCCAGTGCGGGAGCAAAGTCGGGCACAGGTTGTTCCCCTCCAGGGAAACTCGTGCTGTTGCTGCTGCCGGCTGCTCGCCCTCCACGGGTCTCCCCGCCAGCTTTCCGCAGCCTCCTAAAAGGTAAGTAGAAAAAAGGAACGCAGAGTCTCTTACCTGCTGTTCCCGACTTTCAAATTCTCCCGCTGGGGAACGCCGTTCCCCCCTGTGTGACTCGTTGCAATGCGTGTAGCAATATGACACGCATGCGTGGAAGCGGGGTTCTTCACGAAGTCACTCACGTGACTCCGAAGTAAAATCTGGCTATGCGTGGCTGGGGAAACAATGAGGTTGGTGGCTGGGGGGGGGGGGGGGGGGGGGGGGGGGGAGCCGGATGCGATGAAGCCAGTTATGGTGTTTGAAATAATGGCCTGGGACTGGGATGCGGCAAAGTGAGTGGAGGACTGTACGTTGGGGGGTGGGGATATCATTGAACAATCCCTTTGTTGGATCTTGGTTTCTGTGCTCTGGAATAATAATGGGTAGACAGCACATGGGGTCTGGGCAGCTGAAGACAAAGGTGTACAATGTGGAGCTAGTCCATTTGTGGATAACCGTTCAGAATTAAGGTGGGGGATGGGGGAGAAGATAGCTAATATGGTAATGGAGGGGACCGTGAAGATAGGAAGGGGTGGTTCATGGAGGGCATTTAAAATCATGATCAGAATTTTACGGCCAACATCAGCAGCAACAGGTGAATGCGATTGGTGCAAATCGGGAAATAGGGAGAATCGTGGATGTCCCCTCAATTTGTCCTTTTGCGGAGGCAAGATGGCGGAAGCAAGATGGCGGAGGCTGGTTGCTAAAATGTGTCCAATAAATACCCATGAATCTGCCCATGACCGTACTACGTGTTTAGCGTAGGAGTAGGCCGTCTTGCTCCGCTATAACATCTTTGGTCGGATGTTTCCTTGCTGTGTCAGCTGATTGGCCCAATATCCAATCGTCCCCTGTGAAAAATGCTGAGTTCCGTGGCAGTCTTTCCTGCCTGCTGTTCTGTATGTACACCAGATACCCCAGTTATTTATATAACCATATAACCATATAAAAATTACAGCACGGAAAACAGGCCATCTCGGCCCTTCAATTCCGTGCCGAACACTTATTTTCCCCTAGTCCCATCTACCTGCACTCAGACCATAACCCTCCATTCCTTTCCCGTCCATATACCTATCTAATTTATTTTTAAATGATAAAATCGAACCTGCCTCCATCACTTCCACAGGAAACTCATTCCACACAGCTACCACTCTCCCAACTTCTATACTCAATGCTCTGATTTATAAAGGCCAGCACACCAAACGCTTTCTTTACCACCCTATCTACAAGAGATTCCACCTGCAGGGAACTATGCACAGTTCTTCCTAGATCCCTCTGTTCAACTGCATTCCTCAATTCGCTACCATTTACGATGTACGTCCTACTTTGATTTGTCCTGCCAAGATGTAGCACCTCACACTTATCAGCATTAAACTCCATCTGCCATCTTTCAGCCCACTCTTCCAAATGGCCTAAATCTCTCTGTAGACTTTGAAAATCTACTTCATTATCCACAACACCACCTATCTTAGTATCATCTGCATACTTACTAATCCAATTTACCACACCATCATCCAGATCATTGAAGTATATGACAAGCAACAGTGGACGCAACACAGATCCCTGAGGCACCCCACTAGTCACCGGCCTCCAACCTGACAAACAGCCATCCACCATTACTCTCTGGCATCTCCCATTCAGCCACTGTTGAATCCATCTTGCTACTCCACCATTAATACCCAATAATTGAACCTTGTTAACCAACCCTCCATGAGGAACCTTGTCAAAGGCCTTACTGAAGTCCATATAGACAACATCTACTTTTACCAGGGTCTCATCCATACCCCGTAACACATCTACTTTACCCTCATCAATTTCCATAGTAACCTCTTCAGAAAATTCAAGAAGATTAGTCAAACATGACCTTCCAGGCACAAATTCATGTTGACTGTTCCTAATCAGACCCTGTTTATCCAGATGCTTATATTTATTATCTCTAAGTATCTTTTCCATTAATTTGCCCACCACTGACGTCAAACTAACAGGTCTATAATAGCTAGGTTTACTCTTAGAATCCTTTTTAAACAATGGAACAACATCCGCAGTACGCCAATCCTCCTGCACTATTCCCGTTTCTAATGATAGTTGAAATATTTCTGTCATAGCCCCTGCTATTACTACACTAACTTCCCTCAATGTCCTAGGGAATATCCTATCAGGACCTGGAGACTTATCCAATTTTATATTTTTCAAAACTGTCATTATTTCCTCTTCTTTGAATCTCACAGTTTCCATAGCTACTCTACTTGTTTCCTTTATCTAACATAATTCAATATCCTTCTCCTTGGTGAATACCAAAGAAAATAAATTGTTCAATATCTCCCCCATCTCTTTTGACTCTGCAGATAGCTGTCCACTCTGACTCTCTAATAGACTAATTTTATCCCTCGTATGGTATTGTGGTCACTGGACCCGAAGTGCTCCCCAACGCATACCTCCGCCACCTAACCCGTCTCATTTACTAACAGGAGGTGCAGCACTGCCCCTTCTCTAGTAGGTACCTCTATGTATTGCTGCAAAAACCTATCCTACACACATTGTACAAACTCCAAACCATCCAGCCCATTTACAGAATGTGTTTCCCAGTCTCTGTGTGGAAAATTGAAATCACCCACAATCACAACCTTGTGCTTACTACTAATATCTGCTATCTCTTTTGATATTTGCTCTTCCAATTCTCGCTCCCCATTAGGCGGTCTATAATACACCCCTATAAGTGTTGCTACACCTTTCTTATTTCTCAATTCCACCCAAATAGCCTCCCTAGACGAGCCCTCTAATCTATCCTGCCAAAGCACTGCTGTAATTTCCTCCCTGCCAAACAATGCAACACCTCCACCTTTTGCCCCTCCAATTCTATCACACCTGAAGCAACAAAATCCTGGAATATTTAGTTTCTACAGCCCTCCTGCAACCATGTTTCACTGAACGCCACAACATCATTCTTCCAGGTGTCAATCTAGGCTCTAAGCTCATCCACCTTTCTTACAATGCTCCTAGCATTAAAATATACACATTTAAGAAACCCACCACCTCTTATTCTCTATTTATTATCTTTTTCTTCGTTCTTCCCGACATTTTGGGTCCGAGTCCCGAGTGCTTCCCTTCCCTGCCTCCTGCCTCACACACTGTCTACGATTGCTTCCCTTCCCTGCCTCCTGCCTCACACACTGTCTACTAGTTTTCTCTATTTGAGTCCCTACCCCCAACCGTTCTGGTTTAAAGAGTCTTCTCTCTGACAGAGTCTTCACCAGTTTTGGGCAGAAATTCTGGCAGTTTCTGAGCTGCCAGCCCACCAGGCCTGAGTGACTGAGCAACCAGCCCACCAGGCCTGAGTGACTGAGCTGTCAGCCCAAGAATCCATTCAGCCCACAATGTCCATACTAGCCCTCTGAAAAACAGTCCCTTTGACCCAAAACACCCATACTAGCGCTCCACAAAGCCAACCACCACCATGCCCCCCCACTGGGCAGCATTATTGGAATTGGTGGCGAGGCGGAATATTGCGTTGGGGGACCAGCCTTCCTGTGTGAACATGGGACCCAACGGGTCCCACTTGGTCTAGTAGTACTTAAAACAACTACAAAGCCTCCATTTTGTGAACTACGTGACTTTTGAATGTATTAACTGTTTCGTTGAGTGTCAGAACCCATCTTTAGACCGCTTTATCGTCCATCCCAACCCGCTGAGTTCCTCCAGAACTTAGTATTATGCTGAAGGTGTTACCAGTGGGATATGATGCAAATACAAGCAAGAAGGCACAGTGGGGGGTGGCACAGTGGCACAGTGGTAGTGTAGCTGCACTGCAGCGCTTGAGACCCAAATTCAATCCTGACTACAGTTACTGTCTGTACATGGTTTGTATGTTCTCCCTGTGACCACGTGGGTTTTTCTCTGGGTTCCCTCCCTCACTCCAAAAACATACTGGTTTGTAGATAATTGAAATTTGGTAAAAATGTAAATAGAATCTGGTATGTGGGATAGTGTCAGTGTACGAAGATCGCTGGGCGGCAAGGACTCAGTGGGCCGAAGGGCCTGTTTTCGACACTAACTGGTTGAAGATGGTTGTCAAAATTTGCAGCAGGATCTTGATCGGTTGAGCTGGTGGGCTGTCAAATAGAATTTAATACAGAGAAACGTGGGGTGTTGCATTTAGGAACGTCTCACAAGGGCAGGACCCACACATTGAATATTAGGGAGTGTGTAGGGCAGAGGGATCCAGGAGTACAGTTACATCTATATATATATAAAACTCAAATCAGTCCCGCCTGCCGACCGGCTGCAGTCCGGCTGCATTTCTGCCTTTGATTCATTGCCACGCCCAATTCAGACGCTCAATCTCCGAGATATTTTCCATTTCGGTAGAGATTTCGCTTTTCTTTCTAAGTATCCGCTCCTCATTTCATTTCGTCGTCTTGAAGTACATGTTTTTAATCAAATCCTTCTCCCCCACCCACCCCCAAGTATTTCAAAAATAAACAGGCTTCTCCATTTACATGTCAGCTTCCAACACACTTCGAAACAAAGTTGCAAGAGAGGAACACTGAACTTTTCACTGCAGCAGCAGGCAGGGGAGGGCTGCAATCTTACATTTGGGAACGGGCTCAGTTCCAATGGAGGAGACGGGTGCATGGTGGAATATTGGGTTTGGGGATCACACCATTGGGGGAGCAGTCTGCACTTGGTCTAGTATTCCTTAAAAGTACAGTCACAGGTAGATAGGCCGGTATCATAAAAGTATTTTGATACATTTGCCTTCATCAGGTTGAGTATTGAGTGTAGAAGTTGGGAGCTCATGTTACAGTTATAAAAGACAATGGTGAGGCCACATTTTGGAGTATCGTGTTCAATTTTGGTCACCGTGCGATAGGAAAGATGGTGTCAAACTGGAAAGGGTGCAGACAAGATTTACAAGGATGTTGCCAGGACTTGAGGGCCTGAACTATAGGGAAAGGTTGAGCAAGCTAGGACTTTATTTATTTCTCAGAAGAATGAGGGGTGATCATGTGGGGGGTGGTACAAAATCTTGAGAGGAATAGATCGGGTATTTGCACTGTCTTTTGTCAAGAGTTGGGAAAGCAAGAACCAGAGGACATAGGTTTAATGTGAGGGGGGGAGGATTTAATAGGAACCTGAGGGGCAACATTATTTTACACAAAGTATGGTGGTTATACAGCAGGAGATGGTGCAGGAGGTAGTTGAGGTAGGTACGTTTGCAACATTTAAGAAACATTTGGCCAGGTGCATGGATAGGATCGGTTCAGAGGGATATGAGCCAAATGCAGGCAGGAGGGACGTGCAGATGGAACATGTTGGTCGGCATTGGCAAGTGGGCCGAAGGGCCTGTTTTCATGCTGTATTACTCTATAATGTAGGTCACCATGGACTTGTTGAGCCAAAGGGCATGTCTCCATGCCCATGGAAAGAACTGAAAATCATAAGATGCTGCGTCTGACTCCTCAAGGTGTCACAGAATGTCTCTGCGTTGTTCTTCCCAGAAAGCCTCTCACTTAATCTGGTAATTATTTTGTTTCTTTATATTGTCCAATATTCAACGACTGGTATTTGTGCCTCTGAATTGAAACATCTGCTATTCTTGCTTTGCAAACTGCACCCAACAAACCGAACAAGCATGATAACAGGAGTGGCCAGTGACGGGAGGAATGAGCCCATTTGATCTTTAATGGACTTAAAAGTTCAATTTAGTTTACTTTATAGATACAGTGCGAAAACAAGCCCTTCAGCCCACCGCATCCACGCCGCACATTAACACTATCCTACACACACTAGGGACAGTTTTACATTCACACCAAGCCAATTAACCCACAAATCTCTATGTCTTAGGAGCATGGGGGGAAACTGAAGATCTCAGGAAAAACCCACGCAGGTCACGGGGAGAACATACAAATTCCATACAGATAAGTACCCATCGTCAGGATCGAACCTGAGTCGTTGGGAATGTAATGAAGTGACTCTATCGCTGGGTCATTCTGTCGCCCAAGTTGTAAATAATTGTTTAGAATTTACCGCACATGAAAGTCCAAAATCAGAGCCATGCCCTGTGCCAATCCCTGCTTGCTGCTATCACTCTTCCTGTCCTAAATTATTACCCTCATTGATGGGCACTGGACTGTGAACCTGGGAACAGCCGGGATTGAACCCAGGCTGGTCGGCAGGAACTCCTGCACCAGTTTCCCGGCAAGCGGGTCCAAGCCCACCAGCAGGCCTGGCTCCCCCACCGTCGACTGAGGTGTCTCATAACAAGGACAGAGGACCTGCTTTATCAGCCCTGCTCGCCCATCTCGGACTCCGAACACGGGCCACGAGCCACTGGCATGATGGGACCGGCAGCGCTGAGAGTGAGGTTGGACCCCGGCACTGTAGTCTCAAATAAAGTAGTAAAAACAAACAATAAAGGGCACAATGTGTTGGTATAAAGGGCCTGTCCCACTTGGGCGACCTAATTGGCGAGTTTAGAAGAGTTTAAAAAATGACATGTTGAAGACCTCCTTTGACCCCCTTCGACTATGTTGAAGACTAGCTACGACTAGCTACGACTAGCTACGACTAGCTGGACTAACTTTGGGAAAATTGGCCACCGAATAGTGGAGAGTGAATACGACCTCCTTCAATCTCCTTCGACCTCCCTTCAACCTCCCTTCGACCATGATGAAGACTATCTACGACTATCTATGCCTACCCTCGACTACCTACGACTAACATGCCGACCTACTACGACTAAACCTACAAGTAAAAAAAGTGACGATTTTTTCCATGGCAACCTTTTTTTACTCGCTGGCATTTTATTTAAATATTGAAAAAAAAAGCCTTGACCTAGCTGAGGCCTCGAGTACGCGGAGACCACTCATGAGCATGAAGGAGAGTTCCGAAGACCTCCTACGACCTCGTGTCGACCATGCTGCAAGTATGAGTCGAGGGCAAACTCGCCAGAACTCACAGTTTAGGTCGCCCAAGTGGGACAGGCCCTTAACTCAGCAGGTCAGACAGCATCTCTGGAGAACAATGATACGTGACGTTTCGGGTTGAGACGCTTCTCCAAACTCTCAGTCCGGAACAGGGCCTGGAAACCAGGTGAGTTGATGGCCCCGGCCTGCTGGTGGCGAGGGAGAGGCGGAGTCAATGGTCGCGGCCAGTGGGACGGAAGCAGGTAAGGGTCGGCGGCTATCTATTAAAAATCTCTGCTTTCCACGAGATAGTGGGGGTGGGACATCATCGAGGGCGCCGATTGGACGAGAGAGACATCGGTCAGCAGCCAAAGGGGGGGGGGGGGCAGAATACAGCGTGGTGATTGGAGGAGGGAGGTGTCGGTCAGAGGCGGAAGTTGGGCGGGTGGGACTGAGGATAGGGATCGTGATTGGAGGAGGGGACATCCTGGTGGAGCAAAGATCATAGAGCGGATCTAGAGTCGACCCGTACGCGGGGTCTTTCATCACCCGGCGCAGCTTAAAATCAGCCGCAGGATCTTCCACCGCCCCGTGGTCAAATTGCTGTGTCGAGGCGATCAAGGCTCCCGATGTTGAAACCTCTGCCGGGCGATGAAAGGCCCCGTGAACTGGCTGATTCAAGCCCCACGATTCGGGTGGACGAAGCTGCTGTTGCTGGAGTTCGGAGTTGGTCACCAACCAGGCCAGCTCGTGCTGTTACCGTCGACAGGGCCCACAGCCGAAGCCTCGCATGTGTGTGCGCACGCTCGTGGTCACCCAAAAATTGTGACCCCCCCCCCCATGTTTTGATAGTGATTTCCACTCTGCTGATAACAAACATCTGCAATACCACCGATGTAATTTGTAAACTTACTAATCATTCCTTAGGCCAGGGGTCGGCAAACTTGTTCCGCATAGGGGCATAAATGATAAAATCGAACCTGCCTCCATCACTTCCACAGGAAACTCATTCCACACAGCTACCACTCTCCCAACTTCTATACTCAATGCTCTGATTTATAAAGGCCAGCACACCAAACGCTTTCTTTACCACCCTATCTACAAGAGATTCCACCTGCAGGGAACTATGCACAGTTCTTCCTAGATCCCTCTGTTCAACTGCATTCCTCAATTCGCTACCATTTACGATGTACGTCCTACTTTGATTTGTCCTGCCAAGATGTAGCACCTCACACTTATCAGCATTAAACTCCATCTGCCATCTTTCAGCCCACTCTTCCAAATGGCCTAAATCTCTCTGTAGACTTTGAAAATCTACTTCATTATCCACAACACCACCTATCTTAGTATCATCTGCATACTTACTAATCCAATTTACCACACCATCATCCAGATCATTGAAGTATATGACAAGCAACAGTGGACGCAACACAGATCCCTGAGGCACCCCACTAGTCACCGGCCTCCAACCTGACAAACAGCCATCCACCATTACTCTCTGGCATCTCCCATTCAGCCACTGTTGAATCCATCTTGCTACTCCACCATTAATACCCAATAATTGAACCTTGTTAACCAACCCTCCATGAGGAACCTTGTCAAAGGCCTTACTGAAGTCCATATAGACAACATCTACTTTTACCAGGGTCTCATCCATACCCTCGTCAATTTCCCGAGTAACCTCTTCAGAAAATTCAAGAAGATTAGTCAAACATGACCTTCCAGGCACAAATTCATGTTGACTGTTCCTAATCAGACCCTGTTTATCCAGATGCTTATATTTATTATCTCTAAGTATCTTTTCCATTAATTTGCCCACCACTGACGTCAAACTAACAGGTCTATAATAGCTAGGTTTACTCTTAGAATCCTTTTTAAACAATGGAACAACATCCGCAGTACGCCAATCCTCCTGCACTATTCCCGTTTCTAATGATAGTTGAAATATTTCTGTCATAGCCCCTGCTATTACTACACTAACTTCCCTCAATGTCCTAGGGAATATCCTATCAGGACCTGGAGACTTATCCAATTTTATATTTTTCAAAACTGTCATTATTTCCTCTTCTTTGAATCTCACAGTTTCCATAGCTACTCTACTTGTTTCCTTTATCTAACATAATTCAATATCCTTCTCCTTGGTGAATACCAAAGAAAATAAATTGTTCAATATCTCCCCCATCTCTTTTGACTCTGCAGATAGCTGTCCACTCTGACTCTCTAATAGACTAATTTTATCCCTCGTATGGTATTGTGGTCACTGGACCCGAAGTGCTCCCCAACGCATACCTCCGCCACCTAACCCGTCTCATTTACTAACAGGAGGTGCAGCACTGCCCCTTCTCTAGTAGGTACCTCTATGTATTGCTGCAAAAACCTATCCTACACACATTGTACAAACTCCAAACCATCCAGCCCATTTACAGAATGTGTTTCCCAGTCTCTGTGTGGAAAATTGAAATCACCCACAATCACAACCTTGTGCTTACTACTAATATCTGCTATCTCTTTACATATTTGCTCTTCCAATTCTCGCTCCCCATTAGGCGGTCTATAATACACCCCTATAAGTGTTGCTACACCTTTCTTATTTCTCAATTCCACCCAAATAGCCTCCCTAGACGAGCCCTCTAATCTATCCTGCCAAAGCACTGCTGTAATTTCCTCCCTGCCAAACAATGCAACACCTCCACCTTTTGCCCCTCCAATTCTATCACACCTGAAGCAACAAAATCCTGGAATATTTAGTTTCTACAGCCCTCCTGCAACCATGTTTCACTGATCGCCACAACATCATTCTTCCAGGTGTCAATCTAGGCTCTAAGCTCATCCACCTTTCTTACAATGCTCCTAGCATTAAAATATACACATTTAAGAAACCCACCACCTCTTATTCTCTATTTATTATCTTTTTCTTCTTTCTTCCCGACATTTTGGGTCCGAGTGCTTCCCTTCCCTGCCTCCTGCCTCACACACTGTCTACTAGTTTTTTTCTCTATTTGAGTCCCTACCCCCAACCGTTCTGGTTTAAAGAGTCTTCTCTCTGACAGAGTCTTGCACCAGTTTTGGGCAGAAATTCTGGCAGTTTCTGAGCTGCCAGCCCACCAGGCCTGAGTGACTGAGCAACCAGCCCACCAGGCCTGAGTGACTGAGCTGTCAGCCCAAGAATCCATTCAGCCCACAATGTCCATACTAGCCCTCTGAAAATCAGTCCCTTTGACCCAAAACACCCATACGAGCGCTCCAAAAAGCAACCACCCCCCCCCCCCCACCCCCCCCCCCCCCCCCCCCCCCCCCCCCCCCCCCCCCCCCCCCCACTGGCCTGCATTATTGGAATTGGTGGCGAGGTGGAATATTGCGTTGGGGGACCAGCCTTCCTGTGTGAACATGGGACCCAACGGGTCCCACTTGGTCTAGTAGTACTTAAAACAACTACAAAGCCTCCATTTTGTGAACTGCGCGACTTTTGAATGTATTAATTCTTTCAACGTTGAGGGTCAGAACCCATCTTTAGACCGCTTTATCGTCCATCCCAACCCGCTGAGTTCCTCCAGAATTTAGTATTATGCTGAAGGTGTTACCAGTGGGATATGATGCAAAATACAAGCAAGAAGGCACAGTGGGGGTGGCACATGGCACAGTGGTAGTGTAGCTGCACTGCAGCGCTTGAGACCCAAATTCAATCCTGACTACAGTTACTGTCTGTACATGGTTTGTATGTTCTCCCTGTGACCACGTGGGTTTTCTCTGGGTTCCCTCCCTCACTCCAAAAACATACTGGTTTGTAGATAATTGAAATTTGGTAAAAATGTAAATAGAATCTGGTATGTGGGATAGTGTCAGTGTACGAAGATCGCTGGGCGGCAAGGACTCAGTGGGCCGAAGGGCCTGTTTTCGACACTAACTGGTTGAAGATGGTTGTCAAAATTTGCAGCAGGATCTTGATCGGTTGAGCTGGTGGGCTGTCAAATAGAATTTAATACAGAGAAACGTGGGGTGTTGCATTTAGGAACGTCTCACAAGGGCAGGACCCACACATTGAATATTAGGGAGTGTGTAGGGCAGAGGGATCCAGGAGTACAGTTACATCTATATATATATAAAACTCAAATCAGTCCGCCTGCCGACCGGCTGCAGTCCGGCTGCATTTCTGCCTTTGATTCATTGCCACGCCCAATTCAGACGCTCAATCTCCGAGATATTTTCCATTTCGGTAGAGATTTCGCTTTTCTTTCTAAGTATCCGCTCCTCATTTCATTTCGTCGTCTTGAAGTACATGTTTTTAATCAAATCCTTCTCCCCCACCCACCCCCAAGTATTTCAAAAATAAACAGGCTTCTCCATTTACATGTCAGCTTCCAACACACTTCGAAACAAAGTTGCAAGAGAGGAACACTGAACTTTTCACTGCAGCAGCAGGCAGGGGAGGGCTGCAATCTTACATTTGGGAACGGGCTCAGTTCCAATGGAGGAGACGGGTGCATGGTGGAATATTGGGTTTGGGGATCACACCATTGGGGGAGCAGTCTGCACTTGGTCTAGTATTCCTTAAAAGTACAGTCACAGGTAGATAGGCCGGTATCATAAAAGTATTTTGATACATTTGCCTTCATCAGGTTGAGTATTGAGTGTAGAAGTTGGGAGCTCATGTTACAGTTATAAAAGACAATGGTGAGGCCACATTTTGGAGTATCGTGTTCAATTTTGGTCACCGTGCGATAGGAAAGATGGTGTCAAACTGGAAAGGGTGCAGACAAGATTTACAAGGATGTTGCCAGGACTTGAGGGCCTGAACTATAGGGAAAGGTTGAGCAAGCTAGGACTTTATTTATTTCTCAGAAGAATGAGGGGTGATCATGTGGGGGGTGGTACAAAATCTTGAGAGGAATAGATCGGGTATTTGCACTGTCTTTTGTCAAGAGTTGGGAAAGCAAGAACCAGAGGACATAGGTTTAATGTGAGGGGGGGAAGATTTAATAGGAACCTGAGGGGCAACATTATTTTACACAAAGTATGGTGGTTATACAGCAGGAGATGGTGCAGGAGGTAGTTGAGGTAGGTACGTTTGCAACATTTAAGAAACATTTGGCCAGGTGCATGGATAGGATTGGTTCAGAGGGATATGAGCCAAATGCAGGCAGGAGGGACGTGCAGATGGAACATGTTGGTCGACATTGGCAAGTGGGCCGAAGGGCCTGTTTTCATGCTGTATTACTCTATAATGTAGGTCACCATGGACTTGTTGAGCCAAAGGACATGTCTCCATGCCCATGGAAAGAACTGAAAATCATAAGATGCTGCGTCTGACTCCTCAAGGTGTCACAGAATGTCTCTGCGTTGTTCTTCCCAGAAAGCCTCTCACTTAATCTGGTAATTATTTTGTTTCTTTATATTGCCCAATATTCAACAACTGGTATTTGTGCCTCTGAATTGAAACATCTGCTATTCTTGTTTTGCAAACTGCACCCAACAAACCGAACAAGCATGATAACAGGAGTGGCCAGTGACGGCAGGAATGAGCCCATTTGATCTTTAATGGACTTAAAAGTTCAATTTAGTTTACTTTATAGATACAGTGCGAAAACAGGCCCTTCAGCCCACCGCATCCACGCCGCACATTAACACTATCCTACACACACTAGGGACAGTTTTACATTCACACCAAGCCAATTAACCCACAAATCTCTATGTCTTAGGAGCATGGGAGGAAACTGAAGATCTCAGGAAAAACCCACGCAGGTCACGGGGAGAACATACAAATTCCATACAGATAAGTACCCATCGTCAGGATCGAACCTGAGTCGTTGGGAATGTAATGAAGTGACTCTATCGCTGGGTCATTCTGTCGCCCAAGTTGTAAATAATTGTTTAGAATTTACCGCACATGAAAGTCCAAAATCAGAGCCATGCCCTGTGCCAATCCCTGCTTGCTGCTATCACTCTTCCTGTCCTAAATTATTACCCTCATTGATGGGCACTGGACTGTGAACCTGGGAACAGCCGGGATTGAACCCAGGCTGGTCGGCAGGAACTCCTGCACCAGTTTCCCGGCAAGCGGGTCCAAGCCCACCAGCAGGCCTGGCTCCCCCACCGTCGACTGAGGTGTCTCATAACAAGGACAGAGGACCTGCTTTATCAGCCCTGCTCGCCCATCTCGGACTCCGAACACGGGCCACGAGCCACTGGCATGATGGGACCGGCAGCGCTGAGAGTGAGGTTGGACCCCCGGCACTGTAGTCTCAAATAAAGTAGTAAAAACAAAACAATAAAGGGCACAATGTGTTGGTATAAAGGGCCTGTCCCACTTGGGCGACCTAATTGGCGAGTTTAGAAGAGTTTAAAAAATGACATGTTGAAGACCTCCTTTGACCCCCTTCGACTATGTTGAAGACTAGCTACGACTAGCTACGACTAGCTACGACTAGCTGGACTAACTTTGGGAAAATTGGCCACCGAATAGTGGAGAGTGAATACGACCTCCTTCAATCTCCTTCGACCTCCCTTCAACCTCCCTTCGACCATGATGAAGACTATCTACGACTATCTATGCCTACCCTCGACTACCTACGACTAACATGCCGACCTACTACGACTAAACCTACAAGTAAAAAAAGTGACGATTTTTTCCATGGCAACCTTTTTTTACTCGCTGGCATTTTATTTAAATATTGAAAAAAAAAGCCTTGACCTAGCTGAGGCCTCGAGTACGCGGAGACCACTCATGAGCATGAAGGAGAGTTCCGAAGACCTCCTACGACCTCGTGTCGACCATGCTGCAAGTATGAGTCGAGGGCAAACTCGCCAGAACTCACAGTTTAGGTCGCCCAAGTGGGACAGGCCCTTAACTCAGCAGGTCAGACAGCATCTCTGGAGAACAATGATACGTGACGTTTCGGGTTGAGACGCTTCTCCAAACTCTCAGTCCGGAACAGGGCCTGGAAACCAGGTGAGTTGATGGCCCCGGCCTGCTGGTGGCGAGGGAGAGGCGGAGTCAATGGTCGCGGCCAGTGGGACGGAAGCAGGTAAGGGTCGGCGGCTATCTATTAAAAATCTCTGCTTTCCACGAGATAGTGGGGGTGGGACATCATCGAGGGCGCCGATTGGACGAGAGAGACATCGGTCAGCAGCCAAGGGGGGGGTGGGGCAGAATACAGCGTGGTGATTGGAGGAGGGAGGTGTCGGTCAGAGGCGGAAGTTGGGCGGGTGGGACTGAGGATAGGGATCGTGATTGGAGGAGGGGACATCCTGGTGGAGCAAAGATCATAGAGCGGATCTAGAGTCGACCCGTACGCGGGGTCTTTCATCACCCGGCGCAGCTTAAAATCAGCCGCAGGATCTTCCACCGCCCCGTGGTCAAATTGCTGTGTCGAGGCGATCAAGGCTCCCGATGTTGAAACCTCTGCCGGGCGATGAAAGGCCCCGTGAACTGGCTGATTCAAGCCCCACGATTCGGGTGGACGAAGCTGCTGTTGCTGGAGTTCGGAGTTGGTCACCAACCAGGCCAGCTCGTGCTGTTACCGTCGACAGGGCCCACAGCCGAAGCCTCGCATGTGTGTGCGCACGCTCGTGGTCACCCAAAAATTGTGACCCCCCCCCCCATGTTTTGATAGTGATTTCCACTCTGCTGATAACAAACATCTGCAATACCACCGATGTAATTTGTAAACTTACTAATCATTCCTTAGGCCAGGGGTCGGCAAACTTGTTCCGCATAGGGGCCAGGACCCATGTCTGTGAGCGTATGTCGAGTCACATCTATCGCCAAGTTTAATAAATGGAGGTAATAATAATACATTCTAACTAAATTAGTAATTAATATAATACATACTAATAATACATGCATTAGTAATAATACATACTAATAATACATAAAACTAGTGTGTTTTTCGCATTAGTTTTCACGTGTTTTTCAATCCGTTTTCTGCAGTTCCCAGATCCCTCGTGTCCCCAGGAGTAGCTGCAGTTCCCAGGTCACCTGCGAGCCCCGGGACTTGCCGTAGCGCCCAGGTCGCCTGCTTTCCCCGGGAAAATCATGCAGTTCCCTGGTTGCGAAAACGAATTGGAAGAAAAAACGCCCGCGGGCCGGATGATTTCGGGATACGGGCCGGATCCGGCTCCTGGGCCCTAGGTTACTGGTCTATGGTTCCCAGGCTTTTTCTTACAACCCTTCATAAATGAAGGCACAACATTAGCCACCCAGTCTTACAGCACCATGGTTACCATGGTACCTGACGTAGCAGTATGGTTGCTGCCTGTGTCGATGACCCCGGTTCGATCCCGACTATGGATTTTCTCCCAAACTCCAAAGACGTACTGGTTTGTAGCTAAATTGGCTTGTATAAGTGTAAATTGTCCCTTTTGTGTGTAGGGTAGTGTTAATGTGCGAGGATCGCTGGTCGGTGCGGACTCGTTGGGTCAAAAGCAGGTGAGGGTCGGCGGCTGCTGTGAAGGATTTTTTTTAACAAAAATAATTTAAATCAATTATTTACAAGAATTATATTTACAATACGAAACAATACCCGCCTCCATAACACAAAGTAAACAAATATACTTAAATATGAATATACTAAAAATGAATATGTAATGGCAAAGATTTAAAGATCATATGGATAAATTACAACAATTGTTCATCCCTGTCTGGCGTAAAAAAACAGGGGCGGCGGCTTGACCTTACGTAAACAGTTTTAGAGATAGAGCACAGAAACAGGCCCTTCGGCCCACGAGTCCGCACCGACCAGCGATCATGGGGGGTATTGTCCCCCACATCCCAAAACATGGAGGGGACATGTGTGTGTGTCCCCAATCCCCCCCCCCCAATCCACCCCCCCCCCCCCCGGATTTCCGCCCATGTTTATTAGGGTACGAGTGAGGTGTGAATTTTGGAAAGTCAAACTAGAGCAAAACCTTCACAGTGAATAGCAGGGCCGTGGGAGGAGTTGCTGAGTGGAGAGAACTAGGAGTACAGATTCACTGAAAGTGGCATCACAGGTAGATGGTCTGATGAAGTGTCTCAACACGAAACATTACCTTTTCCTTTTCCACAGAGATGCCTCCTGACCCGCTGAGTTACTCCAGCATTTCTATCACAGGTAGATAGGGTGGCAACGGAAGCTTTTGGTGCATTGGCCTTTATCAGTCATGGTATTGAGTATAGAAGTTGGTATGTTATGTTACAGTTGTACAAGCCATTGGTTAGATCGCATTTGGAGCAGTGTGTCAGTTTTGTTCACCCTGCTAAAGGAAGGTTGGCGCTAAGCTGGATAGAGTGCAGAAATTTATGAGGATGTTGTCAGGTTTTAAAGGCCTGAACTATATGAGAGGTTAAGCAGCCTAAGCCTTTATTCCTTGGAGCGTAGGAGGATGATACAGAGGTGTGTGGAGATCATGACTTTGACTCAACCCTCTCCCTTGAGCCTGACATCCGCCATGTTGTCAAAACATCATTTTCTCACCTCGGCAACATTGCCAAAATCAGACCCTCTCCCACACCCCCCGCTGCTGAAAGACTCATCTGTGCCTTCATCTCCTCCCGACTGGACTACTGTAACTCTCTTCTCTTTGGCATTAATCTTCAGAAACAAAAGATTGAATGGTTATGAGCTGGACCAGTGATTTTCTTTTCTGTTTGGTTATTTCTTGTTTGTGGACTGTTCAACAGATTTTGCGTCCATTTGTTCCTATTATTTTGTTTTTCCATGAAAATGTGTAGAAAATAAGAGGGGGTGGGACCAGAAACATTTTCAAACTCCTTCTTACCCCTTTTGAACATGAACGATATTATTTGTATTATTTGAGTTACTTATTTGTTTGTTTTTGTGTTTGATTTTCTTTTTTATTGCTTACAAGTTTATTTGTGTTTGTATTTTTTAACATGTTCAATAAATTAATAAAGTAAGTAATTCCAGCAACATCAACCGACTCCAACTGGTTCAGAACGCAGCCACCCGACTCATTACCCTCACCAAATCCTGGCACCACATCACCCCAGTCCTCAAAGAACTTCACTGGCTTCCCATTTCCCACTGGGTCATCTACAAAATCCTGGTCCTCACCTACAAATCCCTCAACCACTTGGCCCCCCCTTATCTTACTGACCTCCTCTCCCCCTACCAACCCTCACAGTCCCTCAAATCCATTTCATCCGGTCTCCTCTCCATTCTGAAATCCAAATGTGGGCAGGGGGTGTTGTGTGTGCGGGGGGTTGTTGGGGGAGGGGTGTGGGGGCTGGGGAGATTGTGGGTGGAGTGGTGTGTGTGGGGGCGGGGGGCTTGTGTGCGCAGGGGGTGTTGTGTGTGCGGGGGTGGGAGGGAATGGGTGTGTGGCGGGGTTGGGAGCGTTGTTGGGGAGGGGTTTTGTAGGGGGATGGGGTTGTGGGCGGGGGGAGATTGTGGGGGAAAGGGGGCATGTGGGCGGGGGAGAAGGGGGGAGAGAGCTCGGTGAGAGTGATGAGATGTCTAGTTGACTCCCTAGAATTTAGAAGATTGAGGGGGGATCTTATAGAAACACACAAAATTCTTAAGGGGTTGGACAGACTAGATGCAGGAAGATTGTTCCCAATGTTGGGGAAGTCCAGGATAAGAGGTCGCAGTTTTAAGGATAAAGGGGAAATCCTTTAGGACCGATATGAGAAAAACATTTTTCACACAGAGAGTGGTGAATCTCTGGAACTCTCTGCCACAGAAAGTAGTTGAGGCCAGTTCATTGGCTATATTTAAGTGAGAGTTAGATGTGGCCCTTGTGGCTAAAGGAATCAGGGGGTATGGAGAGAAGGCAGGTACGGGATACTGAGTTGGATGATCAGCCATGATCATATTGAATGCTGGTGCAGGCTCGAAGGGCCGAATGGCCTACTCCTACACCTATTTTCTATGTTTCTATTTTTTTATATGATATCCCCAGGAAAGAAGGATCTCCTGTGGCATTCCGTTCTGCATCTCGGTGGAACCAGTCTGTTCCTGAAGGTACTCCTCAGGTTGACCAGTGTGTCATGGAGGGGGTGAACTGTATTGTCCAGGATGCTCTGCAGTTTGAGGAGCATCCTATTCTCCAAGAACCCATCCCATGAATCCATCTCCACCCCCAGGATGGAGCCAGACTGCCTGATGAGTTTGGTATTTTTAGTGCCGTCTGTGGCCTTCGCCCTGCTGCCCCAGCAGACGGCAGCGAAGAAGATGGCATTTGCTACCACCGGTTGGTAGAACATCTGCAGCATCTTACTGCAGATGAAGGAGCGGAGCCTTCTCAAGACGTACAGCCGGCTCTGTCCCTTCTTGTACATGGCCTCAGCATTCCTGGACCAGTCCAGTTTATTTGTCCAGGTACACACCAAGGTATTTGTACTCCCTGCTAAACTACACATCCACACCATTGATGGAGACAGGGGACAGGGGTGTCCCTCTCCTCCTAAAGTCCACCATTATCTCCTTAGTGTTGTCGATGTTGAGCTGCAGGTGATTCAGCCCACACCACTCAACAAAGTCATTAACTACACCTCTGTATTCATCTTCCTACCCCTCACTGATGCAGCCCACAATTGCAGGGTCATCTGAAAACGTCTGCAGGTGGCAAGAGAACGTGTTATATCTGGTCCGAGGTATAGATGGTGAACAGGAATGGAGAGAGGAGCGCCCCCTGTGTTGCTGCACACTACCATGTCCGAGACACAGTTCTGTAACCAGTTGGTAAAATAGCGACACAAGATTGCAGATACTAAAAACCTAAAGTAGAATGCTGGAGGAACACAGTGGGACAGTCAGCATCATGGTGGCAGAAGGGAAGTCAATGTTTTGGGTCCAGATGAAGAGTCCAGTCCAGATAATGGTATTGACCCAAATTGTCACTTTGCCCCCACGGATGCTGCCTGGCCAACTGAATTTCGGCAGCATTCTGTTGTTTTTGGATCAGTTGTTAAACAGGGCAGAATAATGGCAGATGGAGTTTAATCCTGAAAAATGCCAGTTGATGTGCCTTGGGAGATCAAATACGGGTAAGTCACACGGAATGAAAAGTAGGTCCCTGGAACATATTGAGGATCCGAGGAATTTCAGATTACATGTCCAAGTAAAAGTGAAGGCAGCAGGACAGGTAGACCGGTTGGCAAAGTAGGTCTATGGAATCCTGGTCCTGAGTAACCACAGCACAGACTATAAGGATGGAAAAGTTAGATTTCTGCCAAAATTCCAAATTAAATACTATGTGAAGAGGGGTGGGACTGGCAGACACGTGATGAATAGTGGACTGGAAAATGAGCTTCATGTAGGGTGTAGAAGCTGCACAGGATGATCCCACGTGATAGGATTGATTGTTTGACATTTTATTGTCACAAGTAGCTGGTCCAGTGAAATTCTTTGTTTTGTCTACAATACAAAATATGCATAGAGTTGCCACCTAAAGGGGCACTGACAAATGTGCAAAACTATTCAATACAGACAAAAATGCTGGAGAAACTCAGCGGGTGAAGCAGCATCTATGGAGCGAAGGAAATAGGCGATGTTTCTGGTCGAGACCCTTCTTCAGACGGTTGGGGGGGGGGGGCGGTAAGAAGGAAGGAAGAGGCAGAGACAGTGGGCTGTGGGAGAGCTGGGAAGGGGAGGGGAAGGAAGGAGGAAGCAGGGACTACCTAGAATTGTAGAAGGCAATGTTCATACTCCTAGGGTGTAAACTACCCAAGCAAAATATGAGGTACTTCTCCTCCAATTTACAGTGGGCCTCACTCTCGCATGGGTTTTCTACGAGATCTTTGAGTTCCTCCCACATTCCCAAGATGTACTGGTTTGTAGGTTAATTGGCTTGGTGTAAATTTAAATGTAAATTGTCCCTAGTGTGTGTAGGGTAGTGTTAATGTGCGGCAATCATTGGTCAGTGTGGAGTCGGTGGGCTGCAGGGAATGTTTCTACACTGAGGTCTAAACTAAACTAAACTAAACTAAACATGTGATAGACACAAAAAGCTGGAGTATCTCAGCGGGAGAGGCAGCATCTCTTGAGAAAAGGAATGGGTCCTAAACTAAACATATGATGAGTGTTTGTACTCGCTGAAGTTTAGAAGGATGAGGGGGTACCTCATTGAAACTTACCAGATAGTGAAAGGCACAGATGGAGTAAATGTAGAGAGAATGTTCCCATTAGATAGAGAGTGTAGGAGCAGAGGCCATAGCCTCAAAATAAAAGAACGTACCTTTAGAAAGAACATGAGATGGAATTTATTTAACCAAAGGATGATGAATCTGTGTAATCCATTGCCACAGATGGCTGTGGAGGCCACCAATTGATATTTTTACGGCAGAGATTGATAGATTCTTGATTAGTATAGGTGTCAGGCGTTATGGCAAGATGGCAAGTGAATGGGGTTGAGAGAGAATTAACAGATTATCCATGAGTGTATGGTGGAGTGTAGACTGGTCTAATTCTGCGCATACAACCTATGAACTTATGCATGTACTGAGCTCTTGTCAGCACACATTTATAAACATCCCACTTTCTTGAAGTTCCTTTTCCTGCAAGCAACGTACTCTAATCAACTTGAGCAAGACTTTCTCTCGTACCCACTAAGACATGTGGGCCCTCTCTGTCCCTATCCATAACTATATTAAACCTAATGGAACAATGGTCAGTGGTTTCAAAAGGCTCCTCCACAAACACTTCATTCACTTGCCCTTCCCAATATCCCAAGACTAGATCAAGTGATGCCCTCTCCCGTGTGGGACCATTTACATATTGCTGGAAAAAACTCTCCTGAACACTTTTGATAAATTACACATTGTCTAAACTTTTCACACTATGATATTCCCAGTCAATAGTGGGAAAGTTAAAATCCCCTACTATCACAACCTTATTTGATATGCAGCTATCTGTAATCTGGCATATTTCTTCTTCCTGTTGATTATTTGTGGGCCAGTAGTACACCCCCAGCAAGGCTACACCCATTTAGCCACACTCGATGAACCATCTGTAATGTCACTTGTTAAAACTACCGTGAAATTCTCCTTAACCATTAACACAACCCCCTCCTCTTTTACCCCCACCTCTGTCTCCTCTGAAGCACCTATACCCTAGAACATTGAGCTGCTAGTCCTGCCCATCTCTTAAATAAATATTGTGACAAACATGCAAACATCTGAATAGTTAATTCACTTGGGGTTAGAGTCAGTATCTGACACCATTTTGCTAAGTATAATGGCAGTTTTACTAACATTTTCAAGGCCCAACCTTGATAGCCATAACTTCTTGTACAATGTAGTGGAGATATTGTTCACGCACTCACCGAGCTCTGGAGAATGTAAGAATAAGTGTTCCAGTCGTTGAATCTTGATTAAT
>NW_026575777.1:0-32383 GCF_028641065.1 Leucoraja erinaceus | reverse complement strand
AAATTAAACTAATAAAAGACAAACAAAAACATATTGGACCTATTACAAGTATGAGGTGCAATAGTAATTTAAATAAACAATTAAATAAATAAGTGGTATCAGGACCTGGTAACGGGAGGTAAAACAACAAAAACAGACTTGGTTGGCAGTCCCCTTTCTGCGGAGTTTAATGTTATAATAGAGCGATTGTTCCTATTTTCTCTTTCTTTCTTTTCTAGGGTCTATTTTCTCACTTTACTTCCTTCTCTAACTTCTTTCCTAAGGGGCTTTCTTTTCCCAACACTCTTGCACTTCACGACTCTTGCGCACTTTCTTTACTTGCCTTACTTCTACCTTTTTCTTAAAGCTCAAAAGAAAATGAAGCGGTACAAAAAATTTTTAAATTTCTCCCTGCACTGGAGACCCGACCTTTTTTCGTCGGGTCTCAGTTGTCGTTGAGGCCGCAACGAGGAGCGGCCTCCAACAGAAGAAGCCGGGGACTCAGGTGCCGACTCACCGTCAACGTCGCGGAGCTGGCCGAGTCCGGAGCGGGTGGAGCGGTGGAGGAGCGCTGCTGCTGCTGCTGCTGCTGCTGCTACCGGAGAGTCGGAGGCTGCAACTGCGGGTCTGGCGGACGGCGGCACCGGGAGCCCGCGGCTCCCTGGAGGGAGACCGCTTTTCAGGGCTCCTGCAACGGCGACTTCTCCCGCCCGAGTTGCGGGGTCGAAGAACTCCGGGAGCGGGGCCTGACATCACCGCCCCGCGCGGCTTGGACTGGCCGCGGGACTCTGCGAGCGCACACCGGGGGCTCTAACACCAAGACCCGGTGTGCAACCTCGCACCACCCGGCGTGGCTTTAATGGCCGCGGGACAATTGCCATCGCCAGCCAGGGGCTTTGACTTTGACTCTGACATCGGGGGGGGGAGAGTGCAGTGGAGAGATAAGTTTTTTTTTGGTCTTCCATCACAGTTATGTGATGGATGTTTATGTAAAATGTAAATTATGTTGTGTCTGGGGTCTATTTGTGTGTAATGTATGGCTGCAGAAACGGCATTTCATTTGGACCTCCAGGGGTCCAAATGACAATTAAATAGACTATTGACTATTGAGGTTCCCCACTCCTGGTTTACAGTGTCTACACACTCTAACAGTCTACAGTGTCTAGACACTGAAACAGTCTACAGACTCTGTATAAGCAACCCACCGCCACAGAAATACAAACATGGGGCACAGGCCCTTCGGCTCGCCGGGCCTGTGCTAAGAATGAGGCCTCTTCCACAAGGGCAATGCTCACTTGATCCATGATCATGTGCTTCCCGTGATAATCCAGCCAGATTGGCACCTCTGAGGTAAATCGGAATTCCCTGCGGCAGGGAAAGAGAGAAGGCAGGTTACAGCACGGACTCCCGCCGACGTTCCCGAATCCCGGCACGGCGGGGATTCCCGGTTGGACAGGCGAACGGGCGGGATGGCGCGGGCCAAGGCCGGACACGGGAGGGGGAGCGGGTGGTCGAGAGGCCTAATCCCACTAATCTGGTACAGCACAGGAACAGGCCCTTCGGCCCAGCGCATCTGTGCTGAAGATGGACACAAAAAGCTGGAGTAACTCAGCGGGACAGGCAGCATCTCTGGAGAGAAGGAACGGGTGACGTTTCGGGTCGAGACCATCCTTCAGACTCCACAGAGGGGAATCAGCGAGAGAGGATGATGCAGAACTCTCGTCAGAGAGAGGAGAAGAACTTCTTCAAAGTAGGCTTAGAGTCATAGAGTGATACAGTGTGGAAACAGGCCCTTCGGCCCATCTTGCCCACACTGGCCAACAATGTCCCAGCTACACTAGTCCCACCTGCCTGCGCTTGGTCCATATCCCTCCAAACCTGTCCTGTCCATGTACCTGTCTAACTGTTTCTTAAACGTTGGGATAGCCCCAGCCTCAACTACCTCCTCCGGCAGCTCGTTCCATGCACCCACCACCCTCTGTGTGAAAACGTTACCCCTCAAATTCCTATTAAATCTTTTCCCCTTCACCTTGAACCTATAGAAACATAGAAATTAGGTGCAGGAGTAGGTCATTTCGGCCCTTCGAGCCTGCACCGCCATTCAATATGATCATGGCTGATCATCCAACTCAGTATCCCGTACCTGCCTTCTCTCCATACCCCCTGATCCCCTTAGCCACAAGGGCCACATCTAACTCCCTCTTAAATATAGCCAATGAACTGGCCTCAACTACCCTCTGTGGCAGAGAGTTCCAGAGATTCACCACTCTCTGTGTGAAAAAAGTTCTTCTCATCTCGGTTTTAAAGGACCAGAGGACTCTATGTCCTCTGGTCCTCGATTCCCCTACTCTGGGCAAGAGACTTTGTGCATCTACCCGAACTATTCCTCTCATGATTTTATACACCTCTATAAGATCACCCCTCATCCTCCTGCGCTCCAAGGAATAGAGACCCAGCCTACTCAACCTCTCCCTATAGCTCACACCCTCTAGTCCTGGCAACATCCTCGTAAATCTTTACTGAACCCTTTCAAGCTTGACAACATCTCTCCTATATCACGGTGCCCAGAACTGAACATAATATTCTAAATGCGGTCTCACCAACGTCTTATACAACTGCAACGTGACCTCCCAACTTCTACACTCAATACTCTGACTGATGAGATTTATGAACAAGAGTTCGGCCTCCTCCACTGCTCTCTGACGAGAGTTATGAAACATCCTCTCTTGCTGCTCTACATCTGTGTGCTGGCCCCGATTCCAATTTGAGAGAGACAGATGCTGGAAGTCTGAAATGGTGGGGTCCTGACCCGAAACGTTGCCTGTCCATTCCCTCTACACGTTGCCAGGACTCGAGGGTGTGAGCTACAGGGAGAGGTTGAGCAGGGCTGGGACTCTATTCCTAGGAGCGCAGGAGGATGAGGGGTGATCTTATAGAGGTGTACAAAATCATGAGGGGATTTGAGAGGATAGATGCACAAATTCAGGGGTAGGGGGGAATCGAGAACCAGGGGACATATGTTTAAGGTGAGGGGGGAAAGAATAAGGGCTAAGCCATTTAGAACGGAGATGAGGAAACACTTTTTCCACACAGAGAGTTGTGAGTCTGGGGAATTCTCTGCCTCAGAGGGCGGTGGAGGCCGGTTCTCTGGATACTTTCAAGAGAGAGCTAGATAGGGCTCTTAAAGATAGCGGAGTCAGGGGATATGGGGAGAAGGCAGGAACGGGGTACTGATTGTGGATGATCAGCCATGATCACATTGAATGGCGGTGCTGGCTCGAAGGGCCGAATGGCCTCGACTCCTGCACCTATTGTCCATGTATCTATGCTCCATCTCAGTTTCAGTTTAGTTTATTGTCACGTGTACCGAGGTACAGTGAACTGCTTCATCTACACTACACTAGTCCCACCTGCCTGCGTTTGGTCCATATCCCCCTAAACCCATCCTATCCCGAGTGTGTAGGGAGTGGATGAGAAAGAGGGGATGCATAGAAGTCATGTGATTCCTGGGATGTCAGGACTGTCTTATGAAGAAAGACTGGATAGACTTGGTTTGTACTCTCTGGAATTTAGGAGATTGAGAGGGGATCTTATAGAAACTTACAAAATTCTTAAGGGGTTGGACAGGCTAGATGCAGGAAGATTGTTCCCGATGTTGGGGAAGTCCAGGACAAGGGGTCACAGCTTAAGGATAAGGGGGAAATCCTTTAAAACCGAGATGAGGAGAACTTTTTTCACACAGAGAGTGGTGAATCTCTGGAACTCTCTGCCACAGAGGGTAGTTGAGGCCAGTTCATTGGCTATATTTAAGAGGGAGTTAGATGTGGCCCTTGTGGCCAAGGGGATCAGAGGGTATGGAGAGAAGGCAGGTACGGGATACTGAGTTGGATGATCAGCCATGATCATATTGAATGGCGGTGCAGGCTCGAAGGGCCAAATGGCCTACCCCTGCACCTAATTTCTATGTTTCTATGTTTCTATGTGAATGGGTGACTGATGGTCGGCATGGACTCGGTGGGCCGAAGGGCCTGTTTACACGATGTCCGTGAAATACCGGGAGCCCGCGGGTCCCTGGTTGGAGACCGCTTTTCGGGGCTCCCGCAACGGCGACTACTCCCGCCCGAGTTGCGGGGTTGAAGATTACCTGGAGCGGGGCCTTGCATCCCTGCCCCGCGCGGCTTGGAATGGCCGCGGGACTTTGTGAGTGCCCGCCGGGGGCTCCAACACCAAGACCCGGTGCTTGGCCTTGCATCACCCGGCGTGGCTTTAATGGCTGCGGGACATTTAACATCGCCCGCTGGGGGCTTTGACTCTGTCTTTGACTCTGACATGGGGGGGAGAGGGGAGAGATATGGTTTTTTTTGCCTTCCTTCACAGCGAGGAGAAGATGCGCTGTGAAGGATGTTTGTGTAAATTGTGTTGTGTCTTGGGTCTTTTTAGTTTTGTATGTATGACTGCAGAAACGACATTTCGTTTGGACCTCAACGGGATCCAAACGACAAATAAATTGTATTGTATTGTATTGTCTCTCTAAACTGATCTAGGAGATGTGTGGGAAGGAACTGCAGGTGTTAGTTTATACCGAAGATAGATACAAAGTGCTGGAGTAACTCAGCGGGTCAGGCAGCATCTCTGGAGAAAAAGGAATAGGTGACATTTTGGTTCGAATCAGGTCTGAAGAAGGGTCCCGACCCGAAACATCACCTATTCTTTCTTTCTCCAGAGATGCTGCCTGACCCGCTGAGTTACTCCAGCACTCTGTACCTGTCCATGTTCTCTAGAGTTGCTGCCTGACCCGCTGAGTTACTCCAGCCCTCTGTGTGTCTCTAGAGTGAGAGGGACAGGTGGTTCGTGGGGAAGCGGAGATGGAGAGGGAGAGAGGGAGAGAGGGAGAGAGAGAGAGAGGTTGCGGGCTCCACCTGAAGTAGATGGGCTGTTCGGAGGAGCTGGCGGTGGAGGAGGAACTGTGCTCGCTCAGTGTGGTCTCCATCGAGGCGGTCATCTCGGGCAGCTCGACCCCCCCGACCTGGGACGATTCCGAGTCGCGACCCAGGGAGTCCGTGTCAGACGCTCCACTCCCCCGCTGGCTGGCGTCTGGCTTGGCCACCGCTGCAGAGAGCAGAAGGCACAGGCTGCAGACACAAGCAACTGCACAAGCTTTCTCCTTCTCAACAAGGACTTCGTTCAGTAATTGCATTTTACCGTTTACCACAAGGTACAAAGACAACAGACACTAGGTGCAGCACCGCCATTCAATGTGATCATGGCTGATCATCCCTAATCAGTTACATAGAAACATAGAAATTAGGTGCAGGAGTAGGCCATTCGGCCCTTCGAGCCTGCACCGCCATTCAATATGATCATGGCTGATCATCCCTAATCAGTTACATAGAAACATGGCTGATCTATCTCTCCCTCCTAACCCCATTCTCCTGCCTTCTCCCCATAACCACTGACACCCGCACTAATCAAGACTCTATCTATCTCTGCTTTAAATGTTCAAGAAGGAACTGCAGATAGAAACATAGAAATTAGGTGCAGGAGTAGGCCATTCGGTCCTTCGAGCCTGCACCGCCATTCAATATGATCATGGCTGATCATCCCTAATCAGTTACATAGAAATTAGGTGCTGAGTAGGCCATTCAACTCCTTCGAGCCTGCACCGCCATTCAATATGATCATGGCTGATCATCCAACTCAGTATCCCATCCCTGCCTTCTCTCCATACCCCCTGATCCCTTTAGCCACAAGGGCCACATCTAACTCCCTCTTAAATATAGCCAATGAACTGTGTGCCCTCGACTACCCTCTGCGGCAGAGAGTTCCAGAGATTCACCACTCTCTGTGTGAAAAAAGTTCTTCTCATCTCAGTTTTAAAGGATTTCCCCCTTATCCTTAAACTGTGACCCCTTGTCCTGGACTTCCCCAACATCGGGAGCAATCTTCCTGCATCTAGCCTGTCCAACCCCTTAAGAATTTTGTAAGTTTCTATAAGATCCCCTCTCAATCTCCTAAATTCTAGAGCGTATAAACCAAGTCTATCCAGTCTTTCTTCATAAGACAGTCCTGACATCCCAGGAATCAGTCTGGTGAACCTTCTCTGCACTCCGTTCCTGCCTTCTCCCCATATCCCCTGACTCCACTACCATGTGTCTGGAGGATGATCAGCCATGGCATCTCTGTGTGGTATCTCAGCTGCACGGAGGTGGAGAGGAGAGCTCTTCAGCGCGTCGTCCACAGAGCGCAGAGGATTATTGGGACACCGCTACCAGCCTTGGAGGGCATCGACCACACACGGTGCCTCAGGAAGGCCGTCAGCATCCATAAAGACTCCTCACACCCTTGTAACGGAACTGTTCGAACTACTTCCCTCCGGCAGACGTTACAAGGCCTTCTACGCCCGAACCTCCAGACTCAGGAACAGCTTCATTCCCAGAGCTATAGCGGGCGGCTCTGAACCGGCCCTGCTGTAGGCTTCCGTTGGCCCCTATAAATTGTGTCATGAATTGTGCTGGTAACTCATCTTTATTCATCTAAACTTTCATCTTAATTAAGTATATAACAATAACAAACGTGAAGCTAAACCAGCAGAATGCATTGCGAGACTTTGTGAATGATCGCACTTTAAAAGTGATTTGTTTATACACTCAAACTTCTGCTCTCTACCTGGTTGTAGTGGTTTTGGCTGTGTTTAGTGAGACGTTCTCATCAATTAGCAAAAGATCGTATCATTCCGTACTCCTGCACCTATTTTCTATGTTTCTATGTTTCTATCAGTCCCCCATTCTCACTCCCGCCCCCCCTCTCACTCCCCCCCCCCACTCACTCCCCCCACACTCGCTCCCCCCCACTCTCACTCCCCCACTCTCACTCCCCCCCCTCTCACTCTCCCACCCTCACTCCCCCCCCACCCTCACTCCCCCACTCTCACTCCCCCCACCCTCACTCCCCCCACTCTCACTCACCCCCCCCTCTCACTCACCCCCTCTCACTCCCCCCACTCTCACTCCCCCCCCCTCACTCCCCCCCACACTCACTCACCCTCCTCCCCCCCTCTCACTCACCCTCCCTCACTCCCCCACTCTCACTCCCCCCTCTCACTCCCCCCCCCTCTCACTCCCCCCCCCTCTCACTCCCCCCTCCCCCACCCTCACTCCCCCACCTCTCACTCCCCCTCACTCACTCCCCCACTCACTCCCCCCCCCTCTCACTCCCCCCCCTCTCACTCCTCGACACTCACTCCCCCACACACTCACTCCCCCCCTCTCACTCCCCCTCACTCACTCCCCCCCCCTCTCACCCCCCCTCACTCACTTCCCCCCCCCTCTCACTCCCCCACTCTCACTCCCCCACCTCTCACTCCCCCACTCGCACTCCCCCACCCTCATACCCCCACTCTCACTCTCCCCCACTCCTCACTCCCCCTCCCTCACTCCCCCCTCTCTCACTCCCCCCCTCACTCTCACTCCCCCACTCTCACTCCCCCACTCTCACTCCTCCACTCTCACTCCCCCACTCTCACTCCCCCACTCACTCCCCACTCTCACTCCCCCACTCTCAACTCCCCCACCTCACTCCCCCCCCCCCCCTCACTTCCCCACACTCACTCACCCCCACTCCTCACTTCCCCACACTCACTCCCCCCCCCCACACCACTCCCCCACTCACTCCCCCCCTCTCACTCCCCCACCCTCACTCCCCCCCACTCACTCCCCCCCTCTCACTCCCCCCCCTCACTCCCCCACCACCTCACTCCCCCACACTCACTCCCCCCACCCTCACTCCCCCCCTCTCACACTCCCCCCCTCTCACTCCCCCACCCTCACTCCCCCCCACTCACTCCCCCACTCTCACTCCCCCACTCTCACTCCCCCACACTCACTCCCCCACACTCACTCCCCCACCCTCACTCCCCCCCCTCTCACTCCCCCCCTCTCACTCCCCCCACACTCACTCCCCCCACCACACTCCCCCCCACTCACCTCCCCCACTCTCACTCCCCCCTCTCACTCCCCCACTCTCACTCCCCCCCTCGCACTCCTCCACTCTCCACTCTCCTCCTCACACCACTCCCCCCCCTCTCCACTCCCCCACACTCACTCCCCCACACTCACTCCCCCACTCTCACACCCCCCACACTCACTCCCACCCCTCACTCACCTCCCCCCCCTCTCACTCCCCCCTCTCACTCACTCCCCCCTCGCACTCCTCCCACTCACTCCTCCACACTCACTCCCCCCCACTCTCATTCCCCCACACTCACTCCCCCACTCTCACTCCCCGACACTCACTCACTCCCACTCTCACTCCCCCACTCTCATTCCCCCACACTCACTCCCCCACTCTCTCACTCCCCCACACTCACTCACAGGGTCCCATACTCACTCCCCCACCCTCACACCGCCCCCCCCCCTCACTTCCCCACACTCACTCCCCCACACGATGCCCCCACCCTGTCCCGGGAATTCCTTACCTTCCCCCGCCAACTCCACAGGAACGACGGGATTGATCCCGGTGGCGAAACTCGTGAAGAAATCCTTCAGGAAGAATAAGGCATCCTGGACACAGAGAGGGAGCAGACCAGGATACAAAATTAACAAAGAAACACAGGTGCAGGAGTAGGCCACTCGGCCCCTTTGAGCCAGCACCGCCATTCAATGTGATCACGACTGATCATCCACAATCAGTACCCCGTTCCTGCCTTCTCCCCATATCCCTTGATTCCGTTAGCCCCAAGAGCTAAATCTAACTCTCTCTTGAAAACACCCGGTGAATCGGCCTCCACTGCCTTCTTTAGTTTATATTAGTTTAGATCTGGAGTTACAGAGCGAAAACAGAGTCCGTGCCGACCAGCGATCCCCGCACACTAACACTATCCTACACACACCAGGGACAATGTTTACACTTACACACCAAGCCAATTAACCTACAAGCCCGCACGTCTTTGGAGTGCGGGAGGAAACCGAAGATCTTGGAGAAAACCCACGCAGGTCACGGGGAGAACGTGCAAACTCCGTACAGACAGCGCCCGTAGTCGGGATCGAACCCGGGTCTCCGGCGCTGTGAGGCAGCAACTCTACCCTCTGCGCCACCGTGACAGAGAATCCCACAGAGGGCGTGAAGTAGTCTTGTGTATCGGCCAGGGCGTTTTACATGGAGCGCCCACAAATACATCCCTTACCGCCCCCTCCAGAGGCAGGGAGTAGGCGGAGGGGAGGGGGATTGGGGGTTGGGAAGCCACGGGGTGACACGGTTGCGCGCAGTGGGTAGTGTTGCTGTCTCACAGCGCCAGAGACCCAGGTTCGATCCTGACTACGGGTGCTGTCTGTACGGAGTTTGTACGTTCTCCCCATGACCCGCTCCGGTTTTCTCCGGGCGCTCCGGTTTCCTCCCACACTCCAAAGACGTGCGGGTTTGTAGGTTAATTGGCTTCGGTAAAAATTGTAAATTGTCCCCCCTGTGTGTGTGTGTGTCCCGTGTATGTGTGTGTGTGTGTGTGTGTGTGTGTGCGTGCGTGCGTGCGTGCGTGCGTCGTGTGTGTGTGTGTGTGCGTGCTTGTGCGTGTGTGTATGTGTGTGTGCATATGCGTGTGTGTGTGTGTGTGTGTGTGTGCATGTGTGTGTGTGTGTGTGTGTGTGTGTATGTGTGCGTGTGTGTGTGTGTGTGTGTGTGTGTGTGTGTGTGTGCGTGCGTGCGTGCGTGTGTGTGTGTGTGTGTGTGTATGTGTGCGTGTGTGTGTGTGTGTGTGTGTGTGTGTGAGATAGTGTTAGTGTGCGGGGATCGCAGGTAGGGTCTCTAAAGTCGGAAGAGTGATGGGGGGGGGAGGAGGGAGTGATGGAGGCGGGGGGTGAGGGGGAATGAAGCGAGGGAATGATGGGGACGGGGGAGTGAGGGCGGGGGGGGGAGTGATAGAAACAAGTGACGGGATGGGGAGTTACGGTTAGGGAGTGACGGGGAGCAGGATTGAGGGAGTGGAGGCGAGTTAGCGATGGAGGGGGAGGACAAGGAGTGGGGGGGGGGGGAGTGATGGAAATGGGGAGTGAGACCAGGGGAATGATGGCGAAGGGGAGTTGGGGCGAGGGAGTAATGGGGAACAAGAGGAGTGAGGCTGAGGGAGTGATGGGGAACGGGAGGAGCGAGGGCGAGGGAGAGAAGGAGGTGCCGGACAGACGCTGAAGGGACTGCGGCCACTACCTGGTCAATATTGAGGCGTAATGGCATCAGCGACACCCGCAGGCAACATTCAGGGCCTCCGATCCCCGACTCAGGCCTGACGTGAAGGGCCTTTATGGTCAGCTGCGGAACAAGAGAACCCATTAGCACAGGCATGAGATCGTAAGCTCATAGGTGACAGACAATAGTCAACAGGTGCAGGAGTAGAGGCCATTCGGCCCTTCGAGCGAGCACCGCCATTCAATTTGGTCACGTCTGATCATCCCCAATCAGTACCCGTTCCTGCCTTCTCCTAATATTCCCTGACTCCGCTATTTTTAAGAGCCCTAAGTAGCTCTCTCTTGAAAGCATCCAGAGAACCGGCCTCCACTGCCCTCTGAGGCAGAGAATTCCACAGACTCACGACTCTCTGTGTGAAAAAGTATTTCCTCGTCTCCGTTCTAAATGGCTTACTCCCTTATTCTTAAACTGTGTGTGTGGCCCCCGGTTCTGGACTCCCCCCAACATCGGGAACATGTTTCCTGCCTCTAGCGTGTCCAAGCCCTTAATAATCTTATATGTTTCAATGAGATCCTCTACTCATCCTTCTAAACTCCACAGAGTACAAGCCCAGCTGCTCCATTCTCTCAGCATATGACAGTCCCACCAACCCAGGAAATAACCTTGTAAACCTACGCTGCACTCCCTCAATAGCAAGAATGTCCTTCCTCAAATTAGGAAGGACCAAAACTGCACACAATAGTCCAAGTGTGGTCTCACTGGGGCCCTGTCCAACTGCAGAAGGACCTCTATTCGATTCCTCTCGTTATAAATGCCAACATGCCATTCGCTTTCTTCACCGCCTGCTGTACCTAACTGAATCAAGTCTGATACAACGTGGGAACAGGCCCACCCTGGCCAGCAAGTCCCAGACTGACTGAACTGTGATAGAGAGCATCGACAGAGACCCGCACCCACCCTGGCCACGCTCTCATTTCACCCCGACCATCAGGTATTCCTCACCTCTTTGCACTACCTGTTCAACTTGTTTAAGAGGGAACTGCAGATGCTGGAAAATCGAAGGTAGACAAAAATGCTGGAGAAACTCAGCGGGTGAGGCAGCATCTATGGAGCGAAGGAAATAGGCAACGTTTCGGGACGAAACGTTGCCTATTTCCTTCGCTCCATAGATGCTGCCTCACCCGCTGAGTTTCTCCAGCATTTTTGTCTACCAGTCTATGGTTTGATTATTAATAGGAGGGTTAAGTCATAGAAACATAGAAATTAGGTGCAGGAGTAGGCCATTCGGCCCTTCGAGCCTGCACCGCCATTCAATATGATCATGGCTGATCATCCAACTCAGTATCCCGTACCTGCCTTCTCTCCATACCCTCTGATCCCCTTGGCCACAAGGGCCACATCTAACTCCCTCTTAAATATAGCCAATGAACTGTGTGGCCTCAACTACCCTCTGTGGCAGAGAGTTCCAGAGATTCACCACTCTCTGTGTGAAAAAAGTTCTCCTCATCTCGGTTCTAAAGGATTTCCCCCTTATCCTTAAGCTGTGACCCCTTGTCCTGGACTTCCCCAACATCGGGAACAATCTTCCTGCATCTAGCCTGTCCAACCCCTTAAGAATTTTGTAAGTTTCTATAATGAAGAAAGACTGGATGAAGAATAGACTTGGTTTATACTCTCTAGAATTTAGAAGATTGAGAGGGGATCTTATAGAAACTTACAAAATTCTTTACAACATTGTCTATTTCCTTCGCTCCATAGATGCTGCCTCACCCGCTGAGTTTCTCCAGCATTTTTGTCAACCAGTCTATGGTTTGATTGTTAATAGGAGGTGTTACATATGCTACATATTCATTGTAGCAGTCCCAACCTCCTGCACTACTTTGTATCAGGCACACTCACCACACACACACACACACACTGTGATTAGGTATGTAAGCACTTTAGTATTAATATGCCACACAGACAAAGGAGCTGAATAAAGGAGTACAATAAGGCAACTGAAAAAAAAAATACAGGAAGACACAACATGGTGACAACAATTGAATTCACCCAATCAGTTGGTTGAGTTATTTCTGTGATGATGCCCTTTTCTTCCATTTCGTTTAGTTGTTCCCTTAGCCTCTCTTTCAGTTCAAGGGGAACACGGCGGGGTGGGTGGATCACTGGTTTCACACTGGGGTCTACTGTGATATGGTATTCGTATTCCTCTGAGTGGAAGTTACGAAAAGCGGTCTCCCATTCGGACCCGCGAGCTCCCGATATCACAGTCCACCGGAGTCACTGAGCTCCGGAGTCGGGCCGCAGCAGCGAGCCACCACCGCTCCCCACGCTCCGAGGCCGGCCAGCCCCACCATGGATATCAAACACGAAGACACAACAGGAGGGTTAAGTCTGGTCTGTGTGATGGACTGCGTACGAAGGAACTGCAGGCGCTAGTTTAAACTGAAGATAGATACAAAGTACTGGAGTAACTCAGCGGGTCAGGCAGTGGGTCGGGGTAGACGCCAAGTACTGGAGCATGTGTGGAGGGGGAGAGGATCGGGTGAGGTGTGGGCATGTGCCGCTGGGCCTACCTACCATGTTGGAGTGTGCCCTCCTGGGCATCTTCTCGCTGGTGTAGAGGTACAGGAACTTGTTGATCTGGGAGGAGGCCAGCCGGTCACGGATCTCCAGCTCCTGCACGATGAAGACCTGGCGGGCCAAGGGCTGCTCCTCGGTCCCCGGGGCCACCAGCTCCGCTGGGGCCTTGTCCACAGCCGCCGAGCCTGGCAACGGGAAGGTCTCGTGCTGGAAGCTCACCTGGGGAGAAACGTAGAAGGGGTTTAGTTTAGAGCATGGGGCGGAAATCATGCTGAGACCACACCTGGAGTATTGCGTCTCCAAATCTGAGGAAGGACATTATCTGAGGAAGGATCTGGATGAGGGAATTGAAGGCAATATCTCCAGGTTTGCGGATGACACTAAGCTGGGGGGCAGTGTTAGCTGTGAGGAGGATGCTAGGAGACTGCAGGGTGACTTGGATAGGCTGGGTGAGTGGGCAAATGTTTGGCAGATGCAGTATAATGTGGATAAATGTGAGGTTATCCATTTTGGTGGCAAAAATAGGAAAGCAGACTATTATCTAAATGGTGGCCGATTGGGAAAGGGGGAGATGCAGCGAGACCTGGGTGTCATGGTACACCAGTCATTGAAGGTAGGCATGCAGGTGCAGCAGGCAGTAAAGAAAGCGAATGGTATGTTAGCTTTCATAGCAAAAGGATTTGAGTATAGGAGCAGGGAGGTTCTACTGCAGTTGTACAGGGTCTTGGTGAGACCACACCTGGAGTATTACGTACAGTTTTGGTCTCCAAATCTGAGGAAGGACATTCTTACCATAGAGGGAGTGCAGAGACGGTTCACCAGACTGATTCCTGGGATGTCAGGACTGTCTTTTGAAGAAAGACTGGATAGACTTGGTTTATACTCTTCTCTCCATACCCCCTGATTCCCTTAGCCACAAGGGCCACATCTAACTCCCTCTTAAATATACCAATGAACTGGCCTCAACTACCCTCTGTGGGTACTCTAGAATTTAGGAGATTGAGAGGAGATCTTATAGAAACTTACAACATTCTTAAGGGGTTGGACAGGCTACATGCAGGAAGATTGTTCCCGATGTTGGGGAAGTCCAGGACAAGGGGTCACAGCTTAAGGATAAGGGGGAAATCCTTTAAAACCGAGATGAGAAGAACTTTTTTCACACAGAGAGTGGTGAATCTCTGGAACTCTCTGCCACAGAGGGTAGTCGAGGCCACACAGTTCATTGGCTATATTTAAGAGGGAGTTAGATGTGGCCCTTGTGGCTAAAGGGATCAGGGGGTATGGAGAGAAGGCAGGTACGGGATACTGAGTTGGATGATCAGCCGTGATCATATTGAATGGCGGTGCAGGCTCGAAGGGCCGAATGGCCTACTCCTGCACCTAATTTCTATGTTTCTAAATCCTGTGGGGCGGGGGGGGGGGGACAGGGGACACACGCCTCCCCTCAAAGGTTCAAAGGTTATTTTATTGGTCACATACACCTAGGTGTAGTGAAATGCTTCTTGCCAATGCAGCACATAAAGAAAGAACACAGACATAACAGTAATCCAGACATTTAAACATTAAAAAAATCCCACCCACCCCCACACAATGGTTCCCATTATGAGGGAAGGCACAAAGTCCAGTTCCCATCCCATGTCCACCCATAGTCGGGCCTAGTGAGGCCTCCACAGTTGCCTTTACGGAGGCCCGATGTTCCAGGCCGTTCTCGCCGGGTGTTGGTGCTCGGGAGAGTCGGGAGAGTCCTCTCCCGAGGGGAGAAACCAAGAAGGGGTTAGTTTAGAGCATGGGGGAGGGGGAGCGGAAATTCTGGAGGGAGGGGACAGGGCCCCCCCTGCTTTAGAAAATAGACAATAGACAATAGGTGCAGGAGGAGAGGCCATTTGGCCCTTCGAACCAGCACCGCCATTCAATGTAATCATGGCTGATCATCCCCAATCAGTACCCCGTTCCTGCCTTCTCCCCATATCCCCTGACTCCGCTATTTTTAAGAGCCCTATCTAGCTCTCTCATGAAAGCATCCAGAGAACCGGCCTCCACCGCCCTCTGAGGCAGAGAATTCCACAGACTCGCCACTCTCTGTGAGAAAAAGTGTCCGTTCTAAATGGCTTACTCCTTATTCTTAAACTGTGTGTGTGTGTGTGGCCCCTGGTTCTGGACTCCCCCAACATCGCGAACATGTTTCCTGCCTCTAGCAAGGCCAACCCCTTAATAATCTTATATGTTTCAATAAGATCACCTCTCATCCTTCTAAACTCCAGAGTGTACAAGCCCACAGCCGCTCCATTCTCTCAGCGTATGACAGTCCCGCCAGGCCCAGGAGCAAATCGACAGGGAGATCCCAACTTCCCCCACCTTCCCCCCTCTCCCTACCTTGGTGAGCTGTATCTCCATGAGGATGTCGTGGTTTCTGTCCGAGCCCCCCAGCGTCCTCCATGTATTCTGTGGGCGGTTGGTGAAGGCCGATCGTGAGGGTGACCCCCTGGCACCGAGGCTTGCCGGCTTCACCCTGCCAGAGAGAGAAGTCACACAGGTTCCTGTACATGGCGGCAGTAGGCGGCGCGACTCTCGTCAGCAGCGGCCTCTGCAGCCCGTCCGCGTTTTTTATTATTTTTTGTCTATGTTTCTATGTAGTTTTTTGTTATTTTTTGTTGGGGGTGTGTGTGTGGGGGGGTGGGGGTGGGGTGGGAGGGAGGGGGTAACTTTTAAATCTCTCCCTGCACGGGAGACCCAACCTTTTCTTGTCGGGTCTCCGTTGTCGTTGGGGCTGCAACGAGGAGCGGCCTCCAACAGAAGAAGCCGGGGACTCTGGTGCCGACTCACCTCACCGTCGTGGAGCTGGCCGAGTCCGGAGCGGGTGGAGCGGTGGTGGAGTGCTGCTGCTGCTGCGGCCCGACCTCCGGAGATTGGGAGGCTGCAACTGCGGGTCTGCGGACGGCGGCACCGGGAGCCCGCGGGTCCCTGAAGGGAGACCGCTTTTCAGGGCTCCTGCAACGGCGACTTCTCCCGCCCAAGTTGCGGGGTTGAAGAGCTCCTGGAGCGGGGCCTGACATCACTGCCCCGCGCGGCTTGGAATGGCCGCGGGACTCTGCGAGTGCCCGCCGGGGGCTCTAACACCAAGACCCGGTGTGCGACCTCGCACCACCTGGCGTGGCTTTAATGGCCGTGGGACAATCGCCATCGCCAGCCGGGGGCTTTGACTTTGACTCTGTCATCGGGGGGGGGAGAGTGCAGTGGAAGTTTTTTTGGCCTTCCATCACAGCGATATGATGGATGTTTATGTAAAATGTAAATTATGTTGTGTCTGGGGTCTATTTGTTTGTAATGTATGGCTGCAGAAACGGCATTTCGTTTGGACCTCAAGGGGTCCAAATGACAATTAAATTGACTCTTGACTCTCTCTTGACTCTTGATGGCGTCTGCTCTAGGCCTCAGGAGATACAGCACGGCAACAGGGCCCTTCGGCCCACCAAGTCCGTGCCGACCAGCGATCCCCGCACACACGCACACACACACTAGTTCCATTAGTTTAGTTTAAAGATACAGCACGGAGACAGGTGGGCCGAAGGGCCTGTTTTCACGCTCTACCTGTGAATTATGTGGGGGTGCAGGGATAAACGTTACGAGCGAGTAGAGGGTCTACATTCGGTACGGACCACAGTCTTTCTCTGCACTGTGTGGCAGCTGAGGTCCGCTGCCTTACCTGGTGACTGGATGGAGGAGACACTTGTCCCAAGTGTGCGTATGTGTGTGTGTGTGTAGGATAGTGTTAGTGTGCGGGGATCGCTGGTCGGCACGGACTCGGTGGGCCGAAGGGCCTGTTTCCTCGTTATCTCTCTAAAGTCTAAAGTCAACTAAACTAGTGTACGGGGATGGCTGGTCGGTGCTGGGATAAAATGCAGTAAGAAAGAACTGCAGATGCTGGTAATATCGAAGGTAGGACCCAAAAAGCCGGAGTAACTCAGTGGGTCAGGCAGCATCTCTTGGGAGAAGGAATGGGTGAGACCTGAAACGTCACCCATTCCTTCTCTCCAGAGATGCTGCCTGACCCACTGAGTTACTCCGGCTTTTTGTGTTGCCCTTAGCGTACAGGGATCGCTGGTCGGTGCGGACTCGATGGGCCTGTTTCCGCGCTGTATCTCTAAACTAAACTAGTGTGTGATTATAGGTCAGCATGGACTCGGTGGGCCGAAGGGCCTGTTTCCGCGCTGTATCTCTAAACTAAGTTTAAGTTGAAGTGAGTTTATTGTCATGTGTCCCTGTAAAAGGACGATGAAATTCTTGCTTTGCTTCAGCACACAGAACATAGTAGGCATTTACTACAAAACAGATCAGTGTGTCCATATACCATAATATAAATATATACACACATGAATAAATAAACTGGTAAAGTGCAAATAACAGATAATGGGTTATTAATGTTCAGAGTTTTGTCCGAGCCAGGTTTACTAGCCTGATGGCTGTGGGGAAGTAGCTATTCCTGAACCTGGACGTTGCAGTCTTCAGGCTCCTGTACCTTCGGGGGGAGATGAGTGTGTGGCCAGGATGGTGTGTGGGTCTTTGATGATACCGCCAGCCTTTTTGAGGCAGCGACTGCGATAGATCCCCTTGATGGAAGGGAGGTCAGAGCCGATGATGGACTGGGCAGTGTTTACTACTTTTTGTAGTCTCTTCCTCTCCAGGGCGCTCAAGTTGCCGAACCAAGCCACGATGCAACCGGTCAGCATGCTCTCTACTGTGCACCTGTACAAGTTCGAGCTAAACTAGCGTAGAACTAAACTAGTGGAGCTAGTGTGTGATCGGCTGCTGGCCGGTGAGAAGCACTAGGAGTGAGTAGAGTAGCAATGTTACAAAATTTTGAGATTTCAAAAAATCAAGTCTGCAATTTATCCCATCAGATAAAGCATAACAATAAGTTTAATTTGACACCAAATTCACTTTCATATCTCAAGTATTAAAAAAGTTATGACCATTTTCACACTCGGAAATTAGCATCTTGTTCCTATTGATTTTCAATGGACATTACAAAAAAGCTGTGATCTTGGATAGTCAAACGCCCATTTCTTAAGGAAAGATTAACATTTTTAAATAGCCTAAGTGTCCAAAGATTATTCACAAATAATTCACAATATAACATGATTTTTATATCTAATTTACATTAATTTATAGGCCAAATGGAAGGAATTTAGTGTTCAATTGCTGTAAATAAATGCCCATTTAAATCGGTTTTCTAGTGGGTTTCTGTGAACGCGCTGGTTTAGAACGTTCAAATCGCGCTGGATTTGTGCCCTCAAATGCCGAGAAAAATACTGCGGGATATAAAAAGCCCAAAATGAGCTACTCGCTATAGAAAATTTTAATTATAGGGTTATATACATGCCCCATTTAATGTAAAAATAAGGTACATACCTTTAATTGTTTGCTTTATAAAACCCTGAGGCTGCGAGAGGTTGCGAACTGAACGAGAGCTTTTAAAATTATTATATCTACTATTCGAGGCCTATAAAACTAATAATAGCTTTTGGGACCCGGTCTTGCAGCGATTCTCCGTTAATGATTTACTAGGCTGAACATCTGCGATTGGAACAGCCTAGTAAAAATCGGGTTTTAAACCCGCCCCCTCCAAACAGCTCCAAAATCACACACAAGGGGTGGGGCAGATGCTCAGCCACGATTCAGGTAGGTTTTGTAACATACCTAAGTAGAGGGTCTACACACAGTACAGACCCCGTGGTCTTTCTCTGCGGAGCAGCAGCAGCAGCAGCGACGGGGGGGGGTGTGTCGTGCCTCACCTGGGCGAGTGTGCGTGCGCGGAGCACGGGCGGAGCGGGCCGAAGTCCTTGCCCCCGTACAGATGCCAGACGACGGAGATCTCGCGCAGCATGATGCGCGTGTCGGGCACGGGGAAGCGGCCGGGCGCCTTCAGCAGGTCGGTGCTGCCGATGGGCCGGGAGAAGTAGTTGTCCTTCACGGTGATGCCGTCCGCCGTCAGCTTGGAGACCACCGGCTCACCGTCCTTGGGCTTGGGGAGAGAGCGGGCAAGCTTTTGTTATTCAAAATAGCCTCGCCCGGCACTCATGAGGATAAGGGGGAATCCTTTAAAACCGAGATGAGAAGAACTTTTTTCACACAGAGAGTGGTGAATCACTGGAATTCTCTGCCACAGAGGGTAGTTGAGGCCACAGTTCATTGGCTATATTTAAGAGGGAGTTAGATGTGGCCCTTGTGGCTAAGGGGATCAGGGGGTATGGAGAGAAGGCAGGTACGGGATACTGAGTTGGATGACCAGCCATGATCATATTGAATGGCGGTGCAGGCTCGAAGGGCCGAATGGCCTACTCCTGCACCTAATTTCTATGTTTCTATGAGAAAGGAGCTATTCGGCCCATCACATGGCTGATCTATCTCTCCCTCCTAACCCCATTCTCCTGCCTTCTCCCCATAACCACTGACACCCGCACTAATCAAGACTCTATCTATCTTTGCTTTAAATGTTCAAGAAGGAACTGCAGATAGAAACATAGAAAATAGGTGCAGGAGTAGAGGCCATTCGGCCCTTCAAGCCTGCACCGCCATTCAATATGATCATGGCTGATCATCCAACTCAGTATCCCGTACCTGCCTTCTCTCCATACCCCCTGATCCCCTTAGCCACAAGGGCCACATCTAACTCCCTCTTAAATATAGCCAATGAACTGTGGCCTCGACTACCCTCTGCGGCAGAGAGTTCCAGAGATTCACCACTCTCTGTGCGAAAAAAGTTCTTCTCATCTCGGTTTTAAAGGATTTCCCCCTTATCCTTAAGCTGTGACCCCTATTCCTGGACTTCCCCAACATCGGGAGCAATCTTCCTGCATCTAGCCTGTCCAACCCCTTAAGAATTTTGTAAGTTTCTACAAGATCCCCTCTCAATCTCCTAAATTCTAGAGAGTATAAACCAAGTCTATCCAGTCTTTCTTCATAAGACAATCCTGACATCCCAGGAATCAGTCTGGTGAACCTTCTCTGTACTCCCTCTATGGCAATAATGTCCTTCCTCAGGTTTGGAGACCAAAACTGTACGCAATACTCCAGGTGTGGTCTCACCAAGACCCTGTACAACTGCAGTAGAACCTCCTTGCTCCTATATTCAAATCCTTTTGCTATGAAAGCTAACATACCATTCGCTTTCTTCACTGCCTGCTGCACCTGCATGCCTACTTTCAATGACTGGTGTACCATGACACCCAGGTCTCACTGCATCTCCCCTTTTCCTAGTCAGCCACCATTTAGATAATAGTCTGCTTTCCTGTTTTTGCCACCAAAATGGATAACCTCACATTCATCCACATTATACTGCATCTGCCAAACATTTGCCCACTCACCCAGCCTATCCAAGTCACCTTGCAGATGCTGGAGAATCGAAGGTAGACAAAAATGCTGGAGAAACTCAGCGGGTGAGGCAGCATCTATGGAGCGAAGGAAATAGGCAACGTTTCGTCCCGAAACGTTGCCTATTTCCTTCGCTCCATAGATGCTGCCGCACCTGCTGAGTTTCTCCAGCAATTTTGTCTACCTTCTGCTTTAAATGTACCCACTGACTTGTGGCCTCCACCACCGTCTGTGACAAAGAATCCTACAGATTCACCACCCTCTGACTAACATGATTCCTCCTCATCTCCTTCCCAAGTCCTGACACCAGTGCTACTCACGGGCAAACGCGGTGAGCCGGAGAGGGCAAGATGCTGTGCCGGAGAAATGGGAAAACGCTTGGTTTAGAGATACAGCGCGGAAACAGGCCCTTCGGCCCAGCGAGTCCGTGCCGACCAGCGATGCCCGCACACCATCCCACACCCTCTGGGGACAATTTACAATTGCACCAAGTACATTAACCTACAAACCTGCACGTCTTTGGAGTGTGGGAGGAAACCAGAGATCTTGGAGAAAGGTAAGATCGCCAAGTTAGGTCTTTATTCTTTGGAGCGCAGAAGGTTAAGGGGGGACTTGATAGAGGTTTTTAAAATGATGAGAGGGATAGACAGAGTTGACGTGGAAAAGCTTTTCCCACTGAGGGTAGGGAAGATTCAAACAGGGGGACATGACATGAGAATTAGGGGGAACTGAAGTTTAGGGGTAACATGAGGGGGAACTTCTTTACTCAGAGTGGTGGCTGTGTGGAATGAGCTTCCAGTGGAAGGTGGTGGAGGCAGGTTCGTTTTTATCATTTAAAAATAAATTGGATAGTTATATGGATGGGAAGGGAATGGAGGGTTATGGTCTGAGCGCAGGTATATGGGACTAGGGGAGATTATGTGTTCGGCATGGACTAGAAGGGTCGAGATGGCCTGTTTCCGTGCTGTAATTGTTATATGGTTATATGGTTATATGGTAACAGGAAAACATCATAGACTCAGTGTACATGGCACATTGGTCTTCATCAGTCAGACTATTGAGTATAGAAGTAGGGAGGTCACGTTGCAGTTGTATAAGACGTTGGTAAGGCCCCATTTAGAGTATTGTGTTCAGTTCTGGGCACCGTGTTATAGGAAAGATATTGTCAAGCTTGAAAGGGTTCAGGGAAGATTTACGAGGACTTTGTTGCCAGGACTCGAGAGGGTGTGAGCTACAGGGAGAGGTTGAGCAGGCTGGGTCTCTATTCCTTGGAGCGCAGGAGGACGAGGGGAGATCTTATAGAGGTGTACAAAACCATGAGAGGAATAGATCGGGTAGATGCACAGTCTCTTGCCCAGAGTAAGGGAATCGAGGACCAGAGCACATAGGTTCAAGGTGAAGGGGAAAAGATTTAATAGGAATCTGAGGGGTAACTTTTTCACAGGTGGGTGAATGGAACGAGCTGCCAGAGGAGGTAGTTGAGGCTGGGACTGTCCCATCATTTAAGAAACATTTAGACAGATACATGGATAGGACAGGTTTGGGGGGATATGGACCAAGTGCTGGACATGTTGGCGTTGGGTCGAAGGGCCTGTTTCCACGCCGTATCACTCCGTGGCTCTAGTTCTGTCCACCACATTTCAGCAAGGACGTGTGGGAGGCTGCAGGATAAATTCCTCACAGTTCATGGCTGAATCTGCAATTTTCAGTTTGATTTCAGATTCCATTAAACAAAAAGTTTTCAGTTTAGAGATACTGCGCGGAAACAGACCTTCTGGCACGCTGGCGCAGCGGTAGAGTTGCTGCCTCACGGCGCCAGAGTCGCCGGTTCGATCCTGACCATTGGTGCTGTCTGTACGGAGTTTGTACGTTCTCCCTGTGGGTTTTCTCCGGGTGCTCCGGTTTCCTCCCACACTCCACAGACGTAGATGCGCGTTTGGGCCTCTGTGATTTCTGTGTCCCTAGTGTGTAGGATAGAACTAACGTACAGCATGAGCTCGATGGGCCGAATGCCCTGTTTCCATGCTGTATCTCTAGACTGCATAGCATCCACACCGGCCAGCCATCACTAGTTCAATCCTACACTAGAATGTTTACTAGAATGTTGCCTGGGTTTCAACAACTAAGTTACAGAGAAAGGTTGAACAAGTTAGGTCTTTATTCTCTGGAGCGCAGAAGGTTAAGGGGGGACTTGATAGAGGTCTTTAAAATGATGAGAGGGATAGACAGAGTTGACGTGGACAAGCTTTTCCCTTTGAGAATAGGGAAGATTCAAACAAGAGGACATGACTTCAGAATTAAGGGACAGAAGTTTAGGGGCAATATGAGGGGGAACTTCTTTACTCAGAGAGTGGTAGCGGTGTGGAATGAGCTTCCAGTAGAAGTGGTGGAGGCAGGTTCGTTGGTATCATTTAAAAATAAATTGGATAGGCATATGGATGAGAAGGGAATGGAGGGTTATGGTATGAGTGCAGGCAGGTGGGACTAAGGGAAAAAAGTTGTTCGGCACCGACTTGTAGGGCCGAGATGGCCTGTTTCCGTGCTGTAATTGTTATATGGTTACACACCAGAGACAAGTTACAGAGTCTGAAGAAAGATTCATGGATGGGGACAGGTTTGGAGGGATACGAGCCAAACGCAGGCAGGTGGGACTAGTGTAGATGGGACTAGTTGGCCGGTGTGGGCAAGATGGGCCGAAGGGCCTGTTTCTGCCTTGTACAACTCTATGACAAACAGCAAATGTAAAAAAGCACTGAATTTGTACAAGTGCAAGGAGACTTCAAGAAGAAGCACCCTGACCTGATACATCAGTTGTACAGGGTCTTGGTGAGACCACACCTGGAGTATTGCGTACAGTTTTTGTCTCCAAATCTGAGGAAGGACATTATTGCCATAGAGGGAGTACAGAGACGGTTCACCAGACTGATTCCTGGGATGTCAGGACTGTCTTATGAAGAAAGACTGGATAGACTTGGTTTATACTCTCTAGAATTTAGAAGATTGAGAGGGGATCTTATAGAAACTTACAAAATTCTTAAGGGGTTGGACAGGCTAGATGCAGGAAGATTGTTCCCGATGTTACGGAAGTCCAGGACAAGGGGTCACAGCTTAAGGATAAAGGGGAAATAAGGATAAAGGGGAAATCCTTTAAAACCGAGATGAGAAGAACTTTTTTCACACAGAGAGTGGTGAATCTCTGGAACTCTCTGCCACAGAGGGTAGTTGAGGCCAGTTCATTGGCTATATTTAAGAGAGAGTTAGATGTGGCCCTTGTGGCTAAGGGGATCAGGGGGTATGGAGAGAAGGCAGGTACGGGATACTGAGTTGGATGATCAGCCATGATCATATTGAATGGCGGTGCAGGCTCGAAGGGCCGAATGGCCTACTCCTGCACCTAATTTCTATGTTTCTATCATCAATCGACGTTCTCCACAGATGCTGCCTGACCCGCTGAGTTACTCCAACACTCTTTGACTTTTTTTTCACTCTGTACCATCCTATTCTCGATGACCATACCATGTAAAAAGAGTCTCACAAACCATTCTGAGACCACACCTGGAGTATTGTGTACAGTTTTGGTCCCCTAATTTGAGGAAGGGACATTCTTGCTATTGAGGGAGTGCAGCGTAGGTTTACAAGGTTAATTCCCGGGATGGCGGGACTGTCATATGCTGAGAGAATGGAGCGGCTGGGCTTGTACACTCTGAGGTTTAGAAGGAGGAGAGGGTATCTCATTGAAACATATAAGATCATTAAGGGTTTGGACACGCCAGAAGCAGGAAACATGTTCCTGATGTTGGGGGAGTCCAGAACCAGGGGCCACACAATTTAAGAATAAGGGGTAAAAGCCATTTAGAACGGAGACAAAACACTTTTTGTGAGTCTGTGGAATTCTCTGCCTGGTGGAGGCCGGTTCTCTGGATGCTTTCAAGAGAGAGCTAGATAGGGCTCTTAAAGATAGCGGAGTCAGGGGATATGGGGAGAAGGCAGGAACGGGGTACTGATTGTGGATGATCGCATTGAATGGGGGTGCTGGCTCGAAGGGCCGAATGGCCTACTTCTGCATCTATTGTCTATTGTCTATTGTACTCTACAGCTGACTATTTTTATACACCTCAATCAGGTTAAACCTGCTGATCCTGCATCAAACATCCACAGCTGGTGGATAATTGGGGTTTGTCTTTATAGAAACAAAGAACTATAATCCTCGCCCACCCAACCTCTCCCTGCACATTGTTCCCGATGTTGGGGAAGTCCAACCTCTCAGGCCCTCAAGTCCTGGCAACATCCTTGCGAATGTTCTAGCTTAATGACGCAAGAGACTCTGTGCGTCTACCCGATGCTTTCCTCTCACGATCTTATACACCTCTATCAGAGCAGTACGGTGCCTCACAGCGCCAGAGACCCGGGTTCGATCCCGACTACGGGTGCTGTCGGTACGGAGTTTGCACGTTCTCCCCATGGCCTTTCTCTGCAATCTTCGGTTTCCCCCCCCCACGCTCCAAAGACGTACAGGTTTGCTAACAATTATGAATTGTCCCAGATGTGTGTAGGATGGCGTTAGCGGCCTGTCCCACTTAGGCGGTTTTTTAGGCGAATGCCAGCGACTAGGACAATGGAATTCACCAAAGTCAACCTACGTTAACCTGGCGACGAAAGGATTTGAGTATAGGAGCAGGGAGGTTCTACTGCAGTTGTACAGGGTCTTGGTGGGACGACACCTGGAGTATTGCGTACAGTTTTGGTCTCCTAATCTGAGGAAAGACATTCTTGCCATAGAGGGAGTACAGAGAAGGTTCACCAGACTGATTCCTGGGATGTCAGGACTTTCATATGAAGAAAGACTAGATAGGCTTGGCTTGTACTCGCTAGAATTTAAGGGGAGATGCAACGAGACCTGGGTGTCATGGTACACCAATCATTGAAAGTAGGCATGCAGGTGTAGCAGGCAGTGAAGAAAGTGAATGGTATGTTAGCATTCATAGCAAAAGGATTTGAGTATCGGGGCAGGGAGGTTCTACTGCAGTTTTACAGGGTCTTGGTGAGACCACACCTGGAGTATTGCGTACAGTTTTGGTCTCCTAATCTGAGGAAAGACATTCTTGCCATAGAGGGAGTACAGAGAAGGTTCACCAGACTGATTCCTGGGATGTCAGGACTTTCATATGAAGAAAGGCTGGATAGACTCGGCTTGGACTCGCTAGAATTTAGAAGATTGAGGGGGATCTTATAGAAACGTACAAAATTCTTCAGGGGTTGGACAGGCTAGATGCAGGAAGATTGTTCCCGATGTTGGGGAAGCCCAGAACAAGGGGGTCACACACAGTTTAAGGATAAGGGGGAAATCTTTTAGGACCGAGATGAGGAAAACATTTTTCACACAGAGAGAGTGGTGAATCTGTGGAATTCTCTGCCGCAGAAGGTAGTTGAGGCCACACAGTTCATTGGCTATATTTCAGAGGGAGTTAGATGTGGCCCTTGTGACTAAAGGGATCAGGGGGTATGGAGAGAAGGCAGGTACGGGATACTGAGTTGGATGATCAGCCGTGATCATATTGAAATGGCTGAATGGCCTACTCCTGCACCTAATTTCTATGTTTCTATGACAACGTACGGCCCAGATTGTCGCTGAAAATGTTTCAACATGTTGAAAATTTTTCGGCAGTTGCTTGAAGTCGCCTAAAAAACCGCCTAAGTGGGACAGGACAATTAGTGTGCGGGGATCGCTGGTCGGTGCGGACTCGGTGGGCTGAAGGGCCTGTTTCCACGCTGTATCACTCTATACGACATGGTGGGCTGAAGGGCCTGATTCTGTGCTGTACCAAACTGTGGTAATCGGGTTGGGTCACAAGACGTACAGAGTCTCTTGCCCAGAGTGGGGGAATCGAGGACCAGAGGACACAGGTTCATGGTGAAGGGGAAAAGATTTAATAGGAATCTGAGGGGTAACTTTTTCACACAGAGGGTGGTGGGTGCATGGAACGAGCTGCCAGAGGAGGTAGTTGAGGCTGGGACTATCGCAACGTTTAAGAAGCAGTTAGACAGGTACATGGATAGGACAGGTTTGGAGGGATGTGGACCAAACGTGGGCAGGTGGGACTAGTGTAGCTGGGACATTGTTGGCCGGTGTGGGCAGGTTGGTCGAAGGGCCTGTTTCCACACTGTATGACTCTAGTTACACAGCATGGGGAAGAGGCCCTTCGGCCCTGCACGGCCCTGCTAGCCGAGGCACTCACCGGTATTCCCATGCCGGGAGCGTCGAGGATGCAGAAGTCGTCGTTGTCGGTGGAGTCGCTCTCGGGCTCGCTGCCGTCTGATGGGAACGCTGCGTCCGGCGTGTCGGCTCCAGCCACGGGGGGCAGCGCCGGCCGCTTCTCCCGGCCGTTCTCCCCCGGGAAGAGGTAGACGGAGACGGGGGAGGCCTGGCGAACCAGCGGAAGCCCACCTGCGCGGGCGGGCGGGAGGGAGGGAGGGGGAGAGGGTGGTGCCGGAGAGCAGCGCTTAGGAAAGATCCCATTAAGCGGTTCCCACGTCCCACCATGCTCTTGTCCGACCCCCCCCCACTCACCCCCCCCCCACTCCCCCCCACTATCACTCCCCTCCCCCCCCTCCCCCACTATCACTCCCCCCCATTACCCCTCCCCCACTCACCCCCCCCCACCCCCCCCCCCCACTCCCCCCACTCCTCTCCCCACTCCCCTCCCCCACCACTCCCCTCCACTCACCTCCCCCTTTACCCCTCCCCCACTCCCCCCCCCCCCCCACCCCACCCCCCACTATCACTCCCCCACTCCCCTCCCCCCCTCACCCCCCACTACCCCTCCCCCACTCCCCCCACTATCACCCCCCCCACCCTCCCCCACTACCCCCTCCCCCCCACTCCACTCCCCCCCCCACTATCACACTCCCCCCCCCACCCACTACCCTCCCCCTCCCCCCACTACCCCTACCCCCCCCACTCACCCCCCCATTACCCCTCCCCCCCACTATCACTCCTCCACTCACCTTCACCCACTCACCCCCCCCCTTTACCCCTCCCACACTACCCCCCCCCACTCCCCCCCACTATCACTCCCCCACTATCACTCCTCCACTACCCCCCCCCCTCCCCCACTCCTCTCCACTACCCCTCCCCCACTCCCCCCCCCCCCCCCACTACCCCTCCCCCACTCCCCCCCACTACCCCTCCCCCACTCCCCCTCCCCCCCACTACCCCTCCCCCACTCCCCCCCACTACCCCTCCCCCACACTACCCCTCCCCCACTCCCCCCCCACTACCCCTCCCCCACTACCCTCCCCCCCCACTCCACTCCTCCACTCCCCTCCCCCAACCCCTCCCCCACTACCCCTCCCCCACTACCCTCCCCCCTCCCCCACTCACACTCCCCCCACCCCTCCCCCACTACCCCTCCCCCCCCACTACCCCTCCCCCACTCCCCTCCCCCACTCCCCTCCCCCACCCCCCCCCCCCCTCACTCTCCCCCCGTCCCATCACTGTGTACACACCTGCCCCACCTGCCCCATCACCGTGTGTACACACCTGCCCCATCACAGTATACCCGTACCCCTGTCTCGGCGTACCTGCCCCGTCGGCAGAGTTGCGGTGGCTGCGTTCCGTATCGATGAGTGCGTCGGTTAGATCGCCCTGGTTAATCTCCGCCGTCTCGGCCGGCAGGCGAGGAGGGAGCGAGGTGGCCGACTCTGGCAACTGCAGAGAGACGGGCAGAGGGGAGAAGGTTACATAGAAAATAGGTGCAGGAGTAGAGGCGGTATTGTTTCGGGTCGAGACCATTCTTCAGAAGAAGGAATAGGTGACGTTTCGGGCCGAGACCCTTCGGGTCTCGGCCCGAAACGTCACCTATTCCTTCGTCCCACAAATGCTGCCTCACCCGCTGAGTTTCTCCAGCATTTTTGTCTGCCCACAGCATAGAAACATAGAAAATAGGTGCAGGAGTAGAGGCCATTCGGCCCTTCGAGCCTGCACCGCCATTCAATAAGATCATAGCTGATCATCCAACTCAGTATCCCATCCCTGCCTTCTCTCCATACCCCCTGATCCCTTTAGCCACAAGGGCCACATCTAACTCCCTCTTAAATATAGCCAATGAACTGTGTGGCCTCAACTACCTTCTGTGGCAGAGAATTCCACAGATTCACCACTCTCTTTGTGTGTGAAAAAAAAAATGTTTTTCTCATCTCGGTCCTAAAAGACCTCCCCCTTATCCTTAAACTGTGTGACCCCTTGTTTGATGTTACACATCAACCCCACCTCACATCACAGACCGCCACTCAATGTGGTCACGGCCGATCACCCACAATCAGTATCCCCGTTCCTGCTTTTCCTCCCCATATCCCTTGATTCCGTTAGCCCCAAGAGCTAAATCTAACTCTCTCTTGAAAACATCCATTGAATTGGTCTCCACTGCCTTCTGTGGCAGAGAATTCCACAGATTCGCAACTCTCTGGGTGAAAAACGTTTTTCCTCGTCTCAGTCCTAAACGGATTATTCCTGAAGGGCCTGTCCCACTTGGGTGATTTTTTTAGGCGACTGTCACAGTCGTAGCAGGTCGCCCAAAAAACGGCAACTTGACCCCCCCCACCCCCCCCCATGACAATGTCTACAACAACCGATCACCCAGTCGACGTCAAACTACCGACAACTGCCGACCTATTAGGACGTCTACCTACGACGACATAGTCGACAACCTATGACAACCAAAGGCAACCTAAGTCCACCCGCAACAAGCTACGACAAGCAACTGAAGACTGAAGACAAGTATTGACAATGGATTCACCGACGTCAGCACCCAGCGACAACCTACCACAGCACCCACGTCAGGAGGCCCGACCTCCGGAGATTCGGAGGCTGCAACTGCGGGTCTGGCGGACGGCGGCACCGGGAGCCCGCGGGTCACTGGAGACAGACCGCTATTTCAGGGCTCCCGCAACGGCGACTTCTCCCGCCCGAGTTGCGGGGTCGAAGAGCTCCTGGAGAGCGGGGCCTGACATCACCGCCCCCGCGCGGCTTGGAATGGCCGCGGGACTCTGCGAGCGCACGCCGGGGGCTCCAACACCAAGACCCGGTGTGCGACCTCGCATCACCCGGCGTGGCTCTAATGGCCGCGGGACAATCGCCATCGCCAGCCGGGGGCTTTGACTTTGACTCTGACATCGGGGGGGGGGGGGGGGGGTGCAGTGGAGAGATAAGTTTTTTTGGCCTTCCATCACAGCGATGTGATGGATGTTTATGTAAATCATGTTGTGTCTTGGGTCTATTTGTTTGTAATGTATGGCTGCAGAAACGACATTTCGTTTGGACCTCAAGGGGTCCAAATGACCAATAAATTGAATTGAATTGAATTGAAGTCAAGCTAGGCTCGTTGGCGTCCAACCTGACAAACCCGTAAGTGTGTCTGTGTCATTTTAATGGATGAGAGGAGATCTTATTGAAACACAGGATCGAACCCGGGTCTCGGGCTGCTGAGGGTGGTGTAAGGCAGCAGCTCTACCCGCTGCGCCACTGTGTTTTGGCTCCTCCAGCCTGTGAGAGACGGGCCTTGCAGCAAAGCCCACAAACAAAGACATCCCCTGTCCAAACGCATGGACATCCCTGCTGAGTCAGCCCATCAACACCATCTGCCAGAAATATAGTCGTTCTACATCACATCAACGCCTACGCGCCCGTTATCAGATGGTGCGGAGCGCCCGGGATTTAACCATTCACGCCAACCGTATAAAATAAGTGCAGGAGGAGGCCATTCGGCCCTCCGAGCCAGCACCGTCATTCATTGTAATCATGGCTGATCGTCCCCTATCAATAACCCGTGCCTGCCTTCTCCCCATATCCCTTGACTCCACCAGCCCCTAGAGCTCTATCTAACTCTCTCTGAAATCCATCCAGTGACTCGGCCTCCACTGTGCCCTCTGTGGCAGGGAATTCCACAAATTCACAACTCTCTGGGTGAAAAAGTTTTTTTTCTCACCTCAGTCTTAAATGACCTCCCCTTTATTCTAAGACTGAGGTGAGGGAGCTCAGTGCCACGGGGGGGGGGGGGGGGGGGGGGGGGGGGGAAGGGGTGGTGAGGAGGGAGCCTTGCTCTCATGTTCATAAGTTCTAGGAGCAATAGACAATAGGTGTAGGAGTAGAGGCCATTCAGCCCTTCGAGCCAGCACCGCCATTCAATGTGATCACGGCTGATCATCCCCAATCAGTACCCCGTTCCTGCCTTCTCCCCATATCCCCTGACTCCGCTATCTTTAAGAGCCCTATCTAGCTCTCTCTTGAAAGTATCCAGAGAACCGGCCTCCACCGCCCTCTGAGGCAGAGAATTCCACAGACTCACAACCCTCTGGGTGAAAAAGTGTTTCCTCGACTCCGCTCTAAATGGCTTACCCCTTATTCTTAAACTGTGTGTGTGTGTGTGTTGCCCCTGGTTCTGGACTCCCCCAACATGGGGAACATGTTTCCTGCCTCGCTGGAGTAGACGGAACCTTTTCCCCTCTGCCCACAGGGTGGAGATGTCAAAGGCTAGAGGGCGCAGCTTTAAGGTGAGAGGGGCACATGTTTAAAGGAGATGAGCGGGGCAAGATTTTTTTTTTACACAGAGGGTGATGGGTGCCAGGGGTGGTGGTGGAGGCAGATACCACAGTGGTGCTGAAGAGGCTTTTGGATAGGGAGGGATATGGATCACGTGCAGGCAGAGATCAGTTTAACTTGGCGTTGTGTACAGCACGGACATTGTGGGCCGAAGGGCCTGTGTTGTACTGTTCTGTGCTCGGCGTGTCCCACAAGTCCGGGCCCTGCAGCGTGATGCAGTCGACACATCGCCTCAGATAAACAAACTTCCCTTCAAACGCCACACGATCTCACACCATCAGAGAACATCCCCTTCCTCCCTCCCTCCCCCCACCGTCTCCCCTGCCCACATTCACTTTGTTTTGTTCCGTCTAGAACAGTGGTTCCCAACGTGGGGCGTATACCCCACAGGGGGGCAATTTGATTTTTAAGGGGGGCAATTAAGTGCGACTGAGGAGGTCTGGGTCCAAATTTTCGATTTTTCGTATGAGACAATCCACAAATATTTCAATATTCTAATATAGAAATTTTCTCTCTCTTTATTACCTGTGAATACTCTTTTATGATCATATTTATCATTATTATTATTTTAATACCACCTAATGTTTTTTTCTTTTTTTTTACAATTTTTTAGTAATTTAGTAATTTACTAATTTTTAGTAATTTCTTGCTCAGAACTTTAACTGTGTTTTGTTGATTTCATTTTTCTTTTTCATGGATGTCATGTTCTTTTGAAGCTTGTTTAAACCAAGGTATTGGCGTTTTAAGCTTCTTCAGCTGAAACCGAGTTCACGTTTTAAATGATAAGAATTATATATCACCACATGTGGGGGGGGCATCAGGATATTAGAGGTGATTAGGTGGGGCATGGCCAAAAAAAGGTTGGGAACCGCTGGTCTAGAGATATACGGGGCAGAAACAGGCCCTTCGGCCCACCGAGTCTGTGCTGGCCAGCTATCCCTGCACACACTAACTCCACCCTACACACACACGCCAGGGACAGGCACGGTGGCGCAGCGGTAGAGCTTCCACCTCACACACCCGGGTTCCATCCTGACCACGGGTGCTGTCTGTACGGAGTTTGCACGTTCTCTCCCGTGACCTGTGTGGGTTTTCTCCGGGTGCTCCGGTTTTCCTCCCGCACTCCAAAGACGTGCGGGTTTCCAGGCTAATTGGCTTTGGTGTACGTGTCAATTGTCCCCTAGTGTGTGTAGGATAGTGTTAGTGTGCGGGGGGGGGGGGGTCGCTGGTCGGCCCCGACGCGATGGGCCGAAGGGCCTGTTTCTGCTCTGTATCTCTAAACTAAACTAAAAACTGAGCCGTGTTGCAACCTTAGAGGGGAAATGCATTTCGTTGTCTCTGCACTGTACACTGACAATGACAATTAAAGTTGAATCTGAATCTGAATCGGTATATAAACAAGAGAGTGGCCACGCTGCTTCACTGGTGAATATAGGGGCGGCATGGTGGTGCAGCGGGTGGAGCTGATCATATTGACTTGGCTGTCCAAGGCTCCGAAAGGCCTGAATTGCCTCTACCTTCCTAGCACCTACTTGGTGGGGAGTGGGTTGGGGTGGGGAGTGGGTTTGGGTGGGAGGGGTTGGGGAGTGGGGGGGGAGTGGGGGTGGGGAGTGGGGGGGGGGGGGTGGGGGCGTGGGGGGGGAGTGGTGGAGTGGTTGTGGGGGTGCATTTTGGGATGGGGGA